>NC_088301.1:46399763-46519599 GCF_032854445.1 Liolophura sinensis | reverse complement strand
TTTGGGTTTTCCCTCCTTCAGATATTTATACATCACTGTATACATGTCGCCAGTGCGTTCGCCATGAGTTCAAGTCAAACTTACGCTGGCTTCCTATCCGGGAGTAAGTTGGAAGGTCAGGCAGCAACCTGCTGATGGTCGTGGTTTCCCTCGGGCTTGCCCGCTTTCCTCCTACCATAATGCTGGCCGCCGTCGTATAAGTGAAATATTCTTGAGTACTGCGTAAAACACCAATCAAATAAGTAAATAAACAAATATTTTAATTTGAATGGAGCCTCACCGAAAGAAGTCATCATTGTCACTATATGATTTGAATAACAGTTATATATCAGTATGAGTTAGTGAATGCGTACAATGAAGTAGTCTCCTGGAATACAACTGAGTCACACACTAAAATGACTAAACATCACAACACTTGTATATCATTTTCCCGTGTGTCAGAGGTTTCTTCCATTATTTCTTCTCTTTTCTCAGAAGTACGTTTATGTTCGAAACTCTCCAGTGTGCCCTTTGTGATGAGATTTATATTTAGTTGAAGGCTATACATGTTATACGGCATGGTGTTCTGGTGAATTGGCTATAACTTTTGCTCCATAATAACCATATAGTTTACAATGAAGATCCCGTATGCATGATGTTGTGTCGTTTTTTATATATACAACCTAACTGGTATCTAAAAATCTAAATCAGTGTGTATGTATATATGTCTTTTCTTTGATTTTCTCCACAAGCGTTCATACAATCGACTTCGCACTTACTGGCTTTATCACTGAGAGGCCAAGGAAGTGCAATGTTGAGCTTCTGAAAAATTGCCTATGCAATGAAGCAATGGCGATGGCTCAAACGATCTGAAATGTCTGAAATCAGGAATGGTGTCAAATATTCGAAAAATGGCAAATTGCTTTTAAGAATAAGGCACTGGTGACGCCACAAATCTTTCACTGTGAATAAATACCATATCACTCCATGAAGCATTCACACAGTGTGTCAGGTAAGTCCAAAAAGCACTGAACTTGGTTTTACCAATAGTTTTTTTAAAGATTACCAGAGACAAGGAAATTTAGTCTCGCTATTATGCAAGATCAGTTAGCTATATGCAGGATATGAGCTCACATTAATTAAATATACTTATATAAATGGATATGATATGTATTTGTACTGTGAATAAGAGTACACATTAATTTAATGTACTTCTATAATTAGATCTGTAAAGTTTTTGCAAAGTTTGGTTTCTAGAAAATAACCTTCCATCATTTTAAATAATCACAGGGGCATTCTTCTACTCAGGTGATTGATGTCTTATTTTTTTATTCCAGTTATATTTGTGGCAGCATTTGTTCCATATGGTGGAATAATTTTCATGTGAACGAAGTCTTGCTTGCTTAGGCAACATTGGATATGAATTCCTAGCAAAGCTTTATCGGCAGTCCCCATTAAGCCTAATGCAAGACTGCGATAAAAGAGGCAAACTTAGATGTCTTGAGGCTACTCTCAAAAATACATCTTGCTTTTAATAAAAAATAAATTTCATTTCAGTAGTCTTGTGTCAAACATCTTTTGTCAATCATCTTGAGGATGTTTCAAATAAGCTTATAAGATCGTGTGGTTACCAACAAAGCCAAACACCTTCAAACATTATATGTTTTAAACATCATATTTAAAGTTGGAAAATTCTAAACGGGCTGTTGCCGAGTGGTATAAGTGCTTGCCTGTCAGCCATTAAGACATACATGGGGTGAGTGTAAATCTCGGACATGGGCGCCGAATTCAAAGGCTGTTAATACAGCTCCGTTCTCGAGAAATAACTCTTGTGACATCACTAAAATAAAATGACATGCTTATTAAACGCTAGGTTTAGAGAGAGAGAGAGAGAGAGAGAGAGAGAGAGAGAGAGAGAGAGAGAGAGAGAGAGAGAGAGAGAGAGAGAGAGGTGAGAGAAAGAGAGAGAGAGAGAGAGAGAGAGAGAGAGAGAGAGAGAGAGAGAGAGAGGGGCCTTGGTGTAAATAACCTTCTTTGGCTGGCAGTTTCATTCCATTATATTATTTCACCATAATTACAGCGAATTACCATTGCATGACACCTAGCTTCGAACCTGTAGATACTTTAATTGTAATTAATGACTGGGTGGAGAATGTCTGGAATGTACCCCCGATTGGTTTGTGTCTGTCTGACTGTAGTTTATCCTCATTATTTGATAATTAACCATATTCTTTACTTTCCTGTGAATGAAGGTTGGTTTTATTTTGTTTGTCGATCCTGAAAACCTATGACAGTCGTGAATAGTGATCGCAATATCCACCACCATACTGCTAAATAAGGGCGGGCATTTGCCGGCTTTCTCTTCTATCACGGTGTTGTCATCCCGGCAAGGTGATTAAATAATAGTTCTCCGTGATTACAAGCTTAAGGATCTGCTTCAGAATCTATCGATCAATGTACCGCTGGCACTTCATTTACCCGAACGGAACGAGACAGGGCGCATCAGTATTATTTCCTTAGGCTCTGACTCAAAGCACATGGAGGCACCAGCCCCTTTTAACGGGTTCATGTTAACTATACATTTCACGCTCTCCCCAATTCTCCATGTCGGGTGGCTGTGAAATAGCTCCGAAATATCCTCATCGACATTTCATTACTATCACGAAATAACAGACATCTGATACACTAATTTTAACGGCTATCGTAAAAGCCTTGGTGACATTTCATCTGAACGGTGCGCAAGCCAGAATCCACACTGAAAAAAAAAGCAGCAAGAACGTCGGTTGAGATCAGATGGCTCGTTGTAACGCTAATCAGACGAGGGCCTTGTCAAAGGTTGCACCTACATTTGAAATCACTGTTAATGAGTGTCTAATTCGACAAATGGCACATCACCACAAATTACCCCTTTCTGAGGAAGACAGCGGGGTTTCCGAAAGGCACTGCACACCAAACGAACCAGGCGGATGGATCGCCACAAATTACCTAATTGTCTTTCTTGTACCCAAGCGCTTGCATGGAAGACCATGGCATACCGCCACTTTTGGAGGGATAGGGGGAAGTGAGGCGACGTGTGCTACACCAGAGTGGCCGGAAATGATGATAGGTTCGTAATACAGGCGAAGGGTCTTCCTCCTAACTAGTTTTGGCAAAAAGATGGTGGTATGATGGCAGTGACCGGATTGTACCGGCTAAATTATAGGGGTAATTTCTTGAGTTATTTACTCGAGACCGACCTTTTCTATGTATTAAGGAAAGGCACAAAGTCGGTTTCTGAAGTCTAAAACATATATCCAGTATTCAAAGCGCCCACACGATTTCATCACCCATTGTGATCGCATAACACCTGTCACCTGATTTAATGCACATACCGATAAAATACAATTGTTTATCCAGCAAAACTGAGAAAGACCCTCCTCAATAAGCTCAACACACAACGACAATACATGTGTATTGGGCAGTTTTATGAGTATGTTACATAGCAAAGAGAGGCTATTATGACCGTAGACAACTTAGGTGAATGGCTTAACTATAGACCTTGCCTATGCACTGGTTACCATAAAATCATTTTCATGCGCCATAGAGCCTGTCGGTGGTTTTCCGACTTGTTGACAGCAGCCGCGAATAGGTCCCGGATACATGGCCTGGAGACAACCAAAGTCGGCTCAACTCTGTCACTTACGTGATATACTGACCTTTTCTTTTTAGGCGTTGCGTAAGCTTCTGATGGACAAATATAAACCATTCATTCATTCAGCGCAATTAATGCTTTGACAAGAAAAACTAATCCATTACAACGACTTTCTGTGAGCACTCTTCATGCAGGTACAGCTATGATTCCATCGATCTGTGCACATCATCTGATAAGAAACGCGACAGATTATATTGAATTTCGGGCAAGGTCACTTATCCGTCAGCCATGGGGAAACATTACGAAAACACGCTTGGTATATCTTAATATTAACATCACATGTTAGATGTATCTAAAATGTACAATATTGCCTTCCTGCATAGTATGCTTAACTTAAATCTATTCTTATTCTACTCAATTCTAATATTAAAAAAACTCACATACATGGTGTTCCAAGAGGAGAAATATCCAAAAATAAGAAAACGTCTGCGCTAAGCTTGTAGAATGCCTCATCAGGAATATCTCTGGTGACAGCTCCTCTATGTCAGGTTTCACGAAGCTCTTATGAAGCCGCCTCGCCTCTTATGCTCGCTATATCAGTCTGCGAATCTTGTGGACAAAAAATAATTGTATGACCGAGGCTCTCCCTCTCTTAATCAAAGCGCTTGTAGACGTCGAACGGTCTTCGCTTTTTACAGCACAGACTGTTGCAGTAAAGAACCGCTGTCATGTGTGTGAATATTTGGGGAAAATACAATTTTTCAGGATTAGCCAGTTGTAGCGCATTGTCTGTTTGTGACGTCATCATTGCCTAATTTGCATATGCAAAATTCAATTTTTGGAATACTCTACACTCTGCATTCTTTTATCCTCAGCAATACATCTCAGAATGAAGGCAATGGCAGAAAAGCGTACATCGAAAATATAAGCATACATACATACAATCCTTCCTTTATATTTACATATTTTGCTGTAAAGCGGCTGATTAATTCATGTTGTTTTTTTTCAGTTTTATTTATTACATTACACCAGCTATTGCTCTCATGTTAAAAATCAGCGGGAACGTCACATGTTGCCGAATATTACACATTCCATTTCACATAAAAGCATATATGTTTTTGCAGGAAACCAGATATCAACAATATAATGGATGTAGATCTTCCACAAATTCGTTTTCATTCAAATTTAAGTGGCTGTATTTATAAAAAAAATTAAATACGGTTGGAGGGTTTTAAGCGATAAGTAATATCCACATTTTGAAAAAGGCTCTGGTAACTGGATGACTGCAATGATGACGGCATTCTTACATTTAACTATAGTCCCTGGAACGAAGGAACAAAATGTTTCAAATGTATTTAATAAATTCAAGCTTTGTTAAAGATGACGTTGACGAAAGCAGTATTCACTAAAGTGGAGTATCTCTTTGCAATATCACACTATCCTGTGGCAGTATCTTAGTATCGCTTTGTGGCTGGCGAGACTGCAAAGGAAAAAATGAAACGATACATGGCCTTGCGCTTTTATGTATACGCCTTGGTCCGAAGAACGCTCGTCTTTTGTCATATACAACAGTATGTATAATTGCGTATATATTAATGTTTTACAAAGCTACTTTGTATGTTTGGTGACAATCAACCGACAATGCTTGAAAATACAAGATGGAAGAATATATGACTGTTAAATAAATGTTAACGTATCGCGTGTAAACTTTTATAGTGTTATATACATTCACGCACCAATCGCTAGTCGTGCATTGATCATTCATGGTAAATAATATCAACACAAGTTGCAGATGCACATTTCAAGCAACATTTCGTAATGGTTTACATAATATAATATCGTATGCAAAGCCTAACAGAAGGGTTAAGCTGAATTAACAACAGCTATATAGATCAGATGATCGCTAACGACTGACCTCCATGATCATTTTAAGATGTTATTTTATGTTTGTTTTACTCAATAATTTGTGACACAGATCAAAATCATGGCCAAATACAGAAATATACTAAATCATGCAGAGGGATATACGTATACACATAAGTAGAGCCCTATGGCGTATTAATATTCAGGTAAAGTTAATTAATGACGCAGCTCAGAGGCTGATGGAAGTTAATCAATCATAGTTTCAAAACAACACGTTTTTTCAACCATTAACTGATTGATAAATGTCTACTATAAAGTTTTGGCAACTCTACCTTCACATGGTATAAAGCATACTAAAACCGGTTAAGATATTTTGCACACATCAAAATTTGCGGGTTTATTTGGTATTTTACTACATGTCACATTGTAGGTTTTCTACCTGTTGGTAAAGTACAAGTGCCCTTTGGGCACAGCACCTATTGGTCCTTGACAAGTTTATACCCATAAATAAGCACTTCTTGTTAAGCGGATTTCAGATGGTCCCATCGGCACAATAGCCTATACTCTGTTCTATTTCAATCTGCGGACTTGAGACAAACAGAGGAGAGCTGAGCATCGAAGTCGTGTAAAATCCGTACGTAGGGTGCCTCCACTTTCATTTGGGAAAACCTATACCAAGTTTAAACACGATACTAATGGAAAAACGGTGTCTGAGAGACATTTGCTGCCTCACTACAATGTCTCATTTGTGGAGAGTCCCATGTCTATTCATCCTCAATAAAGCGCCCGAAGTCTTATTTAAACACTAACGCCATTGAGTCCAGCTGCCCCACAAGTTTATCCTAAACCGGGCAGTGGATTAAACATCTCGGCGCGCCCAACGTACAGACTTGGACTGGAAGATTATCACGAAATTCATTTGACATCCTTTCAACAAACCAGATTTTCTGCGGGTTGGCAAACACGTGGTATTGACCCGATTTCTGGTTGTCGTGTATATGACCAAGGGATGTTTTCATACAATATTGCAATCATTATTCGGCTATTTTTCCATCATTAATACCTTTGTTTTCGCATGGGCGTCTCCATATGTTTTTCCAGCCGATAGCTTTCAGGACATCAATCACCTACTTCCTGTGGTCCAGAACCAAGAAACTGCAAACAATCGCTTCACTATGCTTCTTGTAGCATTCTTACCACTGAAATGCTATACTATGACGACTTGTATTTGTCATGCGTAACTCATTCTCCTACATCTTACATGTATATATCGCACAACAAAAGATCGAATTCGCTCATTTGACCTCCCAATGTAGACCCTAAGTTTCTCTTACACCCTACACAAATTATAAAGAAAAGTAATTATGATCAAACTTCCTAGGACATAATGGTAACATTGTTTTATGCTGGATGTCCTGTATAACAAGTATGGCAACTGAAGATTTAAGTCTGATTTTTTTTTGCTATTTATTATTTGTCCGTTATTTTACATCATGGAACAGGATGTTCCTAGGTTTACTCCAAGTTAATGTATAAAATGATATGTTACTGGTTGGTAAACGATTGTGTTTATCATGGTAATTAGGACGACCGAGTTGCAACCTTTGACAGTCGCTGTGGACTGACTAAGAGACCACCACCTGTGACATGCCAGATCGCCTGAAAGTTTGCCGTCGATCTGAACAACACATTGCCAGCATAGATTTTGAGGCAATATCAGACTAATCCCTCCGAGCAGTCTGGCTTTTCATTTCCCGACAAATATATGTGGTGTTTGGCTATTTGTATCGTTGTGCGGGGCAACAAGCGTGACGTACTTATTTCTCTTATTGAAAGACACGAGGTCGTTAAAGGCAAAGAGTTATTCGCCGTTCGTCTATTTAACAAGCGTCCGTCTGAAAGGAAAAAAACACCATGTCAATGAGCTCTAAATTATTCAAACTTGAAGTGTACGTAGAAGAGACGCCTAAGTCATGAAATATTCAATAGTTATTGGGGCCTATTGAGCTAGGGATCGATCTCTTTACTATAAACACATTGCTGGGATATGAGCAGAGATTAGTTTGAAACAACTCTCCTATAACAGGAATGATCTAAATTCCAATGTGCTACACAAGTGTAACTTGTGATTTAAGAAATACTGTGAACAAGTGCTCCGTTTATTGTACAGTACATCATTGGAAATTGTGAAGCACACACACACACACACACCAAATCCGGACATTAGTGCCCTTAAACATACATAGGTCCCAACATTCTTTACGTTGTCATGTGCATGTATATGGTCATATACACCACCAGTATCTAAAGGTGTCACATTGTTGTCATTGTACATAAGTAGCGGACGCCATGGTCATACAGATTTACCTCGCAGACTTTTATCAAACCCTTCGACTTAAAATTGCTGTATCTGGAGTTCATAACTCGCGCGGCGTACTTGAATGGACTAGACTTGGGTTGGGACTATGAACTGTCCAACGAAATGTTAATTTCCTCTTTTTTGCACCCCGCTATTCTAAGGCTGTGTTCAGCAAGCATGCTACTAGTTAAACTGCTTGGTGATATTATCGAATTTTATACGAGTAGCTGGTAGATGGACAACACTAACGATAAGGGAAATAACTCCAGCTAAAGATCATCCGGCTGTTGGCGGAAGAAAGAATGGCATGTACTCCGTCTTCAATGATGTGCTAACAGACGTCATGCTTAATGTCATCTGTCTCTGAAGTCAGCTACAAGTGGTCACAATCAGAATCGGAAATACTCAAACTATTTCTTATGAAGATCAAGTGTCGTGAGGTTTAGGACAGGTTGTTTTCATTAACATGGAACTACCTCCACCTTACGAACGAACGCCTTCATTAGCAAGTGGAACGTCCCTTTCAACACGTGTCTCAGTTCTGGATATAGAGAGAGCTTATAATGACAATGTGAACCTTGAAAGGAGAGATCGCTTCAAATTGATGATGCCACGAATGCACATGTACATGGCAGCTACATGCGCAGTAATGAACTTCATTCTTCCTGGTTTTGGTACGTAGTGCTTCTGTATAGAAACCTTCTGTTCCACTGACTAGTTTAAAGTAATACACGATTAGCGAAAAAGGAAATACTCCTTTTGACTCAATATTTCGGCACTTTATTTTGCCATCATCAAGAGTTGATGCTGATGATGGCAAAATCAACATAACTCTTTCGTTGTTCTTCCCTATGTTCTACTTAGATTACAAAAATACACATAATTTGATACAACATTAACACGACACGATTTCACAACATCCATTAAAACTACAATGGATATTAGGATATCCAAAAATTTCGATGATTAAAATGTTAACAAGATGAGCATTATTGCAGGTTGTAAGTTTAAGTATGATTGAGCACGGAATAAACGTTTTTAAAGAGGAAACAATAAAGGAAAATCTCATTAGAGCTTGTCGATATCTTTTTTGACCGTTCGTTTGAATCCAGAAAGCGCTAAGAAGCACAAAACACAGAAACAAAAATTCCTCTCATGAATTTGGCATTTTTATGTTTACGAGAAAACAGAGGGCGAGTAACCTCAACTGAGTTCACCACGGAATGTACAAGCTTTAGTAACCTGACATTACCAAGACCGTCATGAAGGCGACTTGAAATGGAGACAGCTTTACCTGAACAATGACGCGATACACCCGGGGGGAATGTCAAGGCTTACCGGGTATTAAACACATGCCCAGTCAGTCGTGTAAACGTATTCCGATATCACCATGCACACCTCAAGCTCCAATCAATTAATGTAAGTCGGTGAGCAGCCAGACTACTTTGATGACCACCCGTGTCAGTCAGCTGATTGCTCAACCGCCATTAGAAGAAACCACAGCCTGCGATTAAATCTAGTTGATATCGAAAATCACAATACAATTAAACATTGTTGCCCATCATCAAGTCGAAGAAAATTGGTAATTTTAATCAACGCATTGCCTTGCTAATTTACAACAGTCGTGCCCTGGGATACTTTGCTAAACAATTTTCTTGTATATTTTTAGGGACAATACTGGGCGCTTTTTCTTTGTTCTGTTGCTGTACCAAGTCCAGTGATCTAACAGCTTTGGAAATGACCACCACATTTTTCATTGGAGTGATGATTGGCTTACTTCAAATAACTCTCGTGCCTGTTTTTCTGATTGGATGGGTGTGGAGTATTGTATGGGGACTTGCAATGATCGGAGTATCAGGTTAGTGCTTTACGCTTAAGGATAAATGGAATAGAACTTTTGTATATAGGGTGTATAATAAAAGAGTTCTCACACAGTTAATCCTTTGGGATTGCCTAAATGATTTCCTACTCCTTTTATACCAATGATTCCATTCAAACAATCCCTGAGACTTTAGTTGCAGCTCTCACTGGACCCACATAGCTGCACTGCGGTAAATGTACAACAATATATATTTTGAGCCAACAATAGTGCCTTACAATTTCCTAAACTAATCCCTTTACAAGCTTTGTCTCTCATTTAACTCACAGTCATCCCACTACACACGCCTTCCTGAAACTAATTTATGTACGGAATTGTAAAATCCTATGTCGGCTAATCAGATTTGGTTTAACTGGATGTGTATAGATAAATTATTGATGAAGTGCTTGTTCACACTATTTGGCTACTCGTCAGTATTGACGATCATGGCTGCCGCCTTTACCGCGTGTCTGGCGAGGTTATCGGATTCTCCGTTGACCATACAAGAAAATGACACGAATAACTGTCATTTCCCGTCTGGAAACAGTGTTCTGCCTCCTTTGTGCAGGCAGCGTTCTCAGCCAAACAAGTGGATTTGTGTCAGTTATTCCACCACAAGATCTGACCCGTCACAGTATCGATAGATTTGATTTGACAACTACTGAGCATATGCACTAATCATGGAGTTGCACCACAAGTCTTTCGCTGTACATAATTTACTAAGCCCGTCCAACAACTAGCGCATAAAACGTAACCATAAACCGTCTATGTATAATAATCTGTAATGAACCAGAGGATGATTGCTAAGCTCTAGAAAATGCGAGAGGAAATAGTTAATACTCCTACTCCAAATAAAAATAAGTGCACCTAGCTTGCTCTGTCTGTCGAGGCTTTCATTTTGAGAGTGTCAAAAGCCATGAGCAATGAATTAACGTAATACTTTAATGACGTAATTGACCAATGTCTGTCTTTGAAACGAAAAAGTAATTATAATGGGTAGCAAGTATGCCTGCGATTGAAAAGTGCAATCTTGATTAAATAAGGAAAACAGCAGAGTGTGAAAGATACAGTATTTCCATCAGCTGCCAATACAATGGTAGCTTTAGGATATATTCATATTTAGTACATTTGAGATTCCCATATACATGTCTGTCAAAAGAAATCTATGCCGATATTCATTTATAAACATGACGCACTTTTCTAAAACTTATACCACTTACCTAATTCCATACATGAAAACATGATGCAACCGTTTGTGTTGTTCACTGGAAATGGTGTGATGTACAACACTGGGTTGTCTGACAAACGTAGGCGAGTAGAGAGTAACTTTGGTTCCTTGTCTATATACCAGTTATTAAAGGCTCTACTCGGTGTTAATCTTGCATCTGATGCAATGGCAATGTCTAGAGGAGGTTGGTTCTGTCAACAGAAATCGGTTTTTGAAGAGTAAATGTACTGAGAAAAATTTCCCTTTCTTAGACTTGACAATCCCGGAATGAGCCCAATTATTCCGAGTTCATCATTTATGGCACTTTTCATTGCTGAAGGGCATTCACAAATTTCGAGAACGGCAACGTATTTTTTGACAGCTGTCCGCTCATGTCATGGCCTGTCAGAGGGCTGGTAGCGATCGGTCTCTGTCTACAGGTTTAGTTCATTTTCGTATAAAACCAATTGACTATCCACGTCGCCAAACCTACCGCTCTCGGGTGAAAATGTTCTTTCCCATCTCATCATTTACAGCTTACCAGAAGCCTGTCGCGGATACTGAAATAGATCATGACACCCTTTGTTATATTCGTGAAATGCATTATATGCTATGCTCTATGCTTATAATAGCTATTGTCATCCCAACAGCTGATAAAATTTTAACACATGGCACTCCTCACAGGGCTGCCAAGTTTTAAAATGATGTACTTATTTAACATTCGACACATGTCCCTCAATATTCAATAAAAAACAACTATATTGTTTCCACTCAAAATAATCACATACATTTTGCCACTGACACATATTTATGCATGTGATCGACAAATACCAAGTAATAAATGTGCACTTCTTGGCATTTGTGGAGAAAACACATATACTATACCTGTGTTACTCGCAGTTTACGTCATCAATTTTCAGCTCAAGATTTAGTATCTACAATTAACAACTTTCGTTGTTTTCCCTACAACCTTAGGAAAAAATCTAAACAAAAGTCCCTTCAAATATCTAACATTAAATTACTTAAAACATCCTACAGCATGCCGTCATTGTTTTCCGCCCCATTTGTCTGTTGTACAAATCACAGTGTTTTAGACAAAGGCATCAATTTGTTTCATGACAAAACACCTATATACAATGTGAATCTGTGCATGAAAGCAGAAGCCAATTAAATTCTAATATAGGAAAAGTGGAACATATGTTTGTGTGATATGCACTGGGTTTGTGCTACATTCTACCCTCCCATATATACAGTATGTTAGAATAACAGTCATAAACCAGGCACACATTTGCACAGCTGTGTTTGAGGTTTGTCTTGGGGCAATGCGTCTACTATAAGTTATCCTATCTTTCCATGGAATAGTTTTCCAAAACACCACAGAAACTGCAAGCACCGGATGCTAGATTGTACACTTTAGTTTTATGAAAACCTTTTCAGGAATAAGAAATGGCCAACGACTGAAGTGTGTTATAAATGAACTATAAATGATATAGAAATGTTGAACATTGCTGCCTTGTGAATGGAGGTCGTATCCGCTTTCAGGTGAACAATAACAACTTTCCTAGCTTTCAATCAATGTTTAAATTGTGGGATAAGTTAACGTGTTGATACAGTTTCACTTAACATCAGTTAGACCACTATAAATAGAAGTGATTCGTGGCTAGTATTTATGAAAATCTATTTTTCTGTATAACCTTTGAGAACTAAGATTTTTGTTAGCGTTCACAGGGTGGAATTTGAAAGCGAGCGTAACTCGATTCGTATCGCGTGAAAGCGGCTTTATTCTTATCAAACGGAGTAGTGGAAAGACATACATCGTTTAACTTGTAGATATGACAGAGACTTATATGTCAAAAGAGTACTTGCGACTAATTACAATTACCTCACTATCGCCTCTGAATATAACTCTGAATTGTATTATACCAGCTTAAGTAGGACGCTACTGTGCACTATAATCTCCTTTTCTACCACACTGATACGTAGCCGTAGTCTACACATAAAAGTACATGTAGTGTACACTATAATCCTAGAAATACTTTATACAAAGTCACACCGATATTTCTGTGATAAGAATCATCCGGCCCCGGGGTCATGAAGCGATCTTAGACATGAAGTTCAAATTTTAATTGTCAAATTTTGTATATTCCTTTCCGTTAATTTTCCTGAAATTTATTGAACAATAACTTTCCCAGAAGCAATATTTTGACCTTGTTACATTAACCACAGTGACTTTAAAGTGATTTGAATTTTTGACTTAACTCTAAGGTCGCTTCGTGAACCCGAGGACCGATTAGCTACACTTAACTTTCAAGTGGTGTAGACTCTGGGCTCTACAAATACACAAACAAATAAATATACAAGTACTGTAATGCCCTGTCACATATAAACCAATGAAATAAATAAATAAATGCATTCATAAATAAACATTGTCTTAAATGTACATGATTGTGGTTCATAAGGCCACACGAGCCAATTGTATATGATTCAGCATCTTAACATATACCACTCAATGATAAAAATTAACAGAAATTAACAGAACCACAGTCCCTACACCATTTAGATATACTATTCACGCGTTTTAAGTATTGAACCATTCTTTAGGTTGTTCATCAGTGTTTATTGATTTAGCACTTAAGACTTATTTTAGGCATACACCTAACTTGTTTTGTGAATACAACCGGCTTTGTATTCTTTATAGATAGATATATTTATTATTTCAGGGCTCGAACCTCATGGAAATAGGCTGGTGCTTGTGGAGTCAGTTTGTTTGAACAAAAAAGGTTTTACGTTTTGGGGTTTTGGTATTCGTAGTCCCTCACATTGAAGTCCATGAACACTAAAAGTTACGAATTAGGCTTGCAGTAATGCCATTTGTTTTACTTTAATTGCAAAAAGGGCAAGAATTTTACATCAACATTTGGCCAAATTTCTCTATACATAATATTTCTAACATGATGCAAGATCAACACACAGAAAGCTTGCACGAGGGGAATCTACTGAAGCGGCTGGCACACTGAGCCAACAGTAAATAGATGGAGGATATACAACAAGTGATCCATTAGGTCAATTATTAGACATATGTTCTGAGCGTTTGGGAAAATTACAACACGAGTTTAATAAATTTGATATAATGGGTCACGCATTGCATATCCTATTTATCCCATAACTAATTTTGAACGGATTTAGGTGGTTGATAGAGAAGACAACATCTGTTTGTTTTGACAAGTATGTAAATGAGATGCGTACTGATATCGATATATGTGAAACGGTTGGAGGTAAACCACACATTTAACTAAATATAGGTCTAGAAAACATTGAGGAAATCTGTGATTTCTGTGAAGAGAAAAGACGACGAGCTTTGATTTTTTTTAGATTATCAGCATTTATAACTGCTCATTAATCCAAACATTTGTCTCTAAATCTGTAACCTAAATCTTGTTCATATCTCTATGACTTGCAGAGTGCGGGGAGTTGTGATTTCGAAAATCATACTGAACGAAACATTTAAATTTAGGCTTTTAGTGCGAACATTTCACCTCAAAACTTATTTGCTGGCCTTACTAACCATCAAGGAACTTGGAGAATGCAACAAAACAGTGTCTACGATGTTTCAAAGTGACTGATTTTGGGTTTGGACTAGGTTAGTGATCACTTACAGCCCCGGGACAGCAGGGGCAAGACTGGTGAAAGGAAATGAAGCGCTTGACGCTCTAAGCCTAATCGGGGTACTAGTGGTGTAATTTTTCTTTGTTCCTCGTCAAGAACTCGGAGCAAATGAAAATTAAGCCACTGGTTTAATGAAATTGACATAATGGGTCACTCATTGTATATACTCTATCAGTTGGTGATTGAAATACATATTGACATTTTGTTATACAATCAACGTTAAGGATCACCCTAAAACACGCCAAGTCATGGAGCTGTGTCTTGTATTCACCACGACGCCGATGCCAATGGGTGATGGGAAGTTTAAATCTTCTTAAATGAGACATAACAAAAAGAGTCTAATGAGTACAATTGTGAAATGTCCATTAGTTTTACAAAAAGGAAAGCGACATTCTCAAATACAGTCGTAGTGCACGATAACTTCCGGTTGCGTTTTTCAGTTCTGAGTAGAACTTAAAAGACATGCAATTGAATTCATCACATACCTCTACAGTCATGCAGAGCTACATCCAACATTCAAGACTCACAATGTGGTCCGGAACTTTCTTGTCCTCGCTGACGTAATGGACATTTGGCTTTTCAGCTAATTGATATTCCTTGGAATGGGAATTTCCGTCTGTCATTCTGTATTATCGCTTTTCTCGTATTTCCTGCATTGTCAGCATGAAGGGAATAGACACATTTTGTCCTGTTGCACAACTTTCACAAGGAACTATAGATACTTTGTCCTCTGTTACAACCACATAGCGTGGACATTGGTTTTCCCGGAAGATTCCATTAGTGCTAACTTTCAGTGAAATCTATGTTTACTGTACAATAGTCGTCAACCCAAAATGGACGCTACAGGTCATTAGTCACCAAGCCAATTCCAAAAGCCACAATTAACACAAACCACCAAAGAACTGAGAAAGTATATAAAGTAAGAAATAAGAACGGAATCATGCAGTAATTTTCAATGATGTGGGAAATACACATGGTTTTTCTAGGCGAATGAGTAAAATCAGTATTCAGATCGTTTACCTAATATATAAGCCGTGAATAATAAAATATGTATCTCAGTTTTGCTTTGATTGCAACTGTTCATATATCCAACGTGGCGATCTATATTTCGAACTCAACATATTTCTCTAACACAAAGACACCCATATCCGTGAGCAGGGAAATTGTAAGCCTAGAGAAAATGCCAGACAATCCTTCAGATTTCCAAGCTGCAGTGGAGCCAGTTATAGCCGAATCTGGGTTCGAGCAAGTGATCTCATAAGTGGACCACGGCGAGATCATGCTTTAACCAAATTATTCAGGTAAGGCACAAACAGCAAACAAGAAATAATGAGTGCTTTGAGCATTTAGCTGAATTTAAGCGTTATCAAAAGGGGATATGTTTTTTTCTGGTTGGCAAGATATGAGCAAATGGCCATTAGGTAAGGTCTGAAACGGTGCATTGAACATGGCGTTGAAGTGAAGTCGCGCTATAATTCTGTGAGCGTTGAGGCCATCCTACTTAAAGCATATGCCATCGTGGTATAATCGAAATTATGTCGAAGAAGGCCAAACAAGCAACACTAATCTCCTAACTATCAAATAAATTTAAAACACCTGTGTGCTTAAGATAATACATCCAAGAAACTGAAAAATCTGTATAACACAAACAAGCATACCTTACCTCATATACTTAAATACTATTTTTATTCCTGGGGCAGAGTAAAAACAAATAAAAATTTAATGGTTTTGATTTTTGTGGATTCCACTTGTGTTTAACGGTCATGTTATGGGTTTTATGTGAGGTTTCTGATTGTATATGGAGACGACTCAGTGAATCAGCAAATGTACTTGGATTAGAGTGCTGTTTCTATCCTTCGCTTCTATCTGACATCGTGACCAGTAATCAAGATGATTTAAAGGTTAAAACGTTCTATATCGTGACCTCTGAGATGCCCAGTCTGTCCAGGTTAATTAAGGGCTCTCGGTGTCCAGAGACTTAACCACCATATATACCTTTCTGGATAGTTACTCACGCAAAGTCTGTGTCCAGTCTCATTCTAAGTATGGTCAATTATCGGTTAATTTGTGGTCAGCTTTCAAGGCTTGATGTTCTGATCTTAATCGATATGTAACCTAGACGTCTCAATGTCAGAGCGAAGAAGCTTTAAGATCACTAACCTGTAAGGCGAGAAGCCTGTTTAGTTGTGCCAAACCTTTGCAGGCCTAATATTGCTTGTTACACAACAGTAAAGTGGGTATTTACGGCGTTATCAGTGATGTACCCTCAAGAGGTATTATCGCCTATCTAATGCCGAAAAATCTAATCACATCTCATTATTTCAGATACAAATCAGTGTGTGTAAGGCGCGAGTGTTCAATGAAACATATGCTCAGGAATTTTGCCTGTCATCTTTTTAGCCGGTCTTTGTCTCTTATGAAATATTCATTAGTTTAAATATACATCTATAAAAGAGGGGATTGTTCCATGGGTCAAATCTCCAGTCAGTCCCCGCCAAAGAAATCTTTGCTTCAGTTACTGTATACGTCTGGCGCTAGTTGTGTAGCCTCCCCTATTTACGTGTAATTAAGGATTATTGTTAGAAAGGGCGGAATCGGCAGTGCACATTGACTTGGACCTGAGAGACCGCTCGCCATTGAGCTGAAATTAGCCATCTGTGTAGGGAAACGGAAGTACTTGAGGCTTTAGGATCTTTTGGGGAAAAAATCAAAGAAACCCAACGAGATATTCTTAGTCGGCTTCCAGGACAGCTACAAAGCCCGTTTCCAGAACCTAAATTTGTATAATTAAGCAGCTCTGTTAGAGAGTGGACTATTCAGGTCGAGCATTTGCCGATAAAACTGCTGATTTACGACACTATTTGAAAAGTTGAGGTAAAATGCCAAACCCATCGTTGCTCGTGGGTTAACCTTTGCACTTCCAAGATTGGGAACTCAATCATCGGCTTTTGCTAGCCGAGAAAATGGCACATGGCAGTGGGTTCAACGACATTGCTACCACGTATTGAATGTTTTTTATCCTCAATTATGCGTGGATAAATAGAATTCTATAGATGACCAAAGTATTCTTGGACAGTTGTTTAGTTTAACAGCGTTCATTTAGCTCACGTGTAACGTGATATGATTATATGTAAATAAGTACTACAGCATTCACAGCAAACCTAGAGCAGTGACAGCAGTGTGATAGTTGGCAAATGATCGTATAACAGATGAAATCCGGCCATTTGTGAGTTAGGCTTCTATTCCAACTGTTCGTATATCAACACGACCCGTTACATGTTTATAGTCTCAACCAAGAGTTGTAACCGCTTGCAGCTTTGATATATTGGAAACTTATTGAGGAAAATATGAATTTTCGAAAGAATAAATCAGCCAATATAGCCACATAGCCAAAGTGTATCCATTTACTTTAGAATCAAAAGTAAGTTCGCGATAAATTCTTTTATTGAAACACTGGATACACTCAATTTTATTGTCATAATGTTATGAGTAACCTTATTGCATACAAATTCAAACCGGCGAATATATCCGCTAATGAAATGGTCGTTTATATCTGGCCAAGTCTCAGAACTGCGACAATGACTGATCGGATTTTGAACGTTACGTCATGATAAACAAAACAATCTGTCGCTGTAATCGTTCGGTATCCAGCGGCCAGTGCTGTGTGAACCCCTCTCATCTTTGGCATACTAAGCTGTGCACTTTAATCAGGTACAGCTGTTAGATGTAATAGTAATAGACATACAGTTATTGAAAGCAATGGATTGCTAGAATTATATGCTTCCATGCACTTGAACGATAGGTTAAGGTCTTTGTAACGTTCCTGATACTGGCCTGTCAACAGTTTCCTATGCTAACTTAAAGTGGAAAAGGCGAAAGTCAAAATATCCAACCGTATCGAAGAAGAACTGCCCTATACTTGATTTAAGCCCAAGGGGTCGGAGTTCTCCCGATATGCGTGATTTATCGACGCCATTTTCTGGAACGGACCCACATGGCTCCCAAGTTGGCTTGCCAGTGACAACCAATCAACAGTGGCGCTCAAACATGGCCTTTCCAAGCTATAAATCTTTGGGTCAAGACGGTTAGGTTATCAAAAAGTCCATTCTAGAAACGGGTTACCCACACATGTATTTACGACAATTTATTTTGTGTGTGAAAGTATTAATTCAAAAAAAAAAAACAATCGTTCCAATTCCAGATATTGTATTTTACCGCTTCTTCTTATCTCGTCACAGACTGTATGTAAAACAGCTTTGATCTCATGTTTCTGCAAAAAAATTTGTGACTTATTATATCCAAAGGTATTACTTAATGGATCATTGTATTTTGCATTGTATTTTGCTACAGATTTGTTACACCAGAAATTTTCAGTAGTATGGCCATGGCCGATGGATAAATAAACAAGTACCTAATTGCAACAACTTTGTCTTATAAAACGCCTCACGGTATATGAAGCTTTTGTGATATTTTGAACTCTGACACTACTATGTGTGTTCTCTATTACTCCTTCTTCGTGGCTTAAAATGCAGTCTTTGTATTTAGGACGTCAGTTTCACGTTCAAGTCATAACATGATTATTTTTCTTTGTTATTATCGTCAAACATTGGAATAATTTGCTTAAAGAGTGCAAATGAAAGATTTGTCAAGAAGCACCAAGCTGGGTGACTATATCTAAACAAATAAGACGTGTGTACTAAGAATTATCAGTTCGTCTTTGACACTAACTGACCGGGGAAATATCTGTCACTTCCATGTGTTATTGAATGGATTAATGTTGATGTCCCCTGTGCCTTGGGCACATACAAATAGCCAGTTGGGGTGATAGTGGTTGACCTGGTTGCCCCTTAATACCGAAGGGACATAGCTAACGGCCAGGCAACAGCTTTAGCACCGTTTTATCTCTAGCATGTGGCGAGACTTAAGTCCAACATCACGTGTCACCAGAGTACATTGATGAAATTAGCATAGTGTTATCGTAAGGGGAAATAGTGTGTTTGCCGTCTAAGTTTTCCGATATTTCTGTCAGAAAGGCTTGACCTACATGTCGACATTTTGTTTTCACCAGCACGTACATGTACAAGTGGCTGTACAACATGTGGATTGTTACACACTAATGCTAATATACCATTACCATAGACTCTCAGACCGGGTAGTGATATAGTTGAGACCTGTACATGAATATGTACTTCAAACAAACGTGATTAGTTAGCAGTAAACAATTTTTCGATTTAAGAGAAAACGTATTCATTTTTTTTAGCAAATACAAGAAAATTACACTGCAATACCTTTGTTAAATTAGGTAAAGCATTACTGTAAAGGACCCAGTCCGACACAGGTTAATCCAGGTTACGTTGACTGTTATCATATGAAAGTAACATATGTCTGTAACATGTGTTGCCATGACTAATATAATTAGGTTAATGCACCTAGCTTTGGCGGAATCGAGACCATAACATAATGCATATAATGGCTATGGTCTTCTGGTCAAGGTACATCCCGTTTATTACAAGAGACTTTACAGTTGTGAGTTTCTAGACTGCAACGGGATTCCGTGCGGGTTAGGACACTAAACACTGTATTTGGACAGTCATTAAGTTACCGGCCGGAATGTCCAACTACATGTACCAGGCCTGCGGAGAAATACGGTCACTTATTAATGTGGACACGCCCAACGTAACATCATCACAGGTGATATTTGTCACTGGTCGACAGGATATACTTTTCGTAATGACCGTCTCTTTGAAAATCTTTTCAAAAACCATCATGGCACGGCATAGGTATACGAGCTTCAGCTTGAAGACCCTACGGGCAAAACAGTATAGCACGCCAACACTTTTGCATTTCCCTTCACTAATGGTAAATATTATTTGAGGAAAACGTTAAGAGTTGGACTGTTGAATATGTTAGCGCATATTGCTCAGAGACAGGGATGTTCGCAAAAAGCTACACATGCCATGTTATGTACACAGGGCTTTCATTATAAAAATATACACAAAACCCTTTTCTGTCACATCTGGTATTTTTACGGCAGTTTCTATTTTCCTATGTGACATTTTATTGCCCCATTAATCCGTGCTATTGCAGCATCTAAACAGCATGGGATAATCAGGCGTCGTCCATCTCGTGTGCATCTGGATTGCTGGATATAGATCAATACACACCTGTACAATGTTGATATACCTCTGCTGTCATTTGTCAGATCTCGTCTAGTGTTTATTCAATAGGTTGCCTTAATACTAGAAAGCCATTTAAAAGTAACAAGTTATATTCAAACGACACATAGGTTGATACAAATTTACATTATTTATAACACTTACTGTGGCTAGCCGCCGTCACATATGTGACATATTCTTGAGTACAATGTAAAACATCAATGAAATAAATAAATAACAAGTACAGTGATAATCTTGACGCGAAATATGACATATGACACGTACTATATATTGAGCATTTATGTCACACTGCTAGGTCAGGAGAATTTAAATCTAGCATTTTTCAAACTCGGCGTTTTTTTCCTACTGTTTTCCTTCTGCATATCAAAATCTTATGGGAAACAACAGGTTTATATTTAATAATTATTGTATTGCCATAGTCAATCTTTTTTGAGTTATGAAATCATGTCTTTCAGCTGGAAAATGTTAAGGAACGCAAACTCACGTGAAATCCACACGTTGTTATCTGAAGACAATGAAGAAAACATGCCCCTTATTTTAGATGACATCGAACAGGATACAAGCTACTCAGCAGATTAGCGGATGAACACCACATAGCTGAGTTCCATTCTAAATAATTCAATATCATTGTCAACTTTTTACAACTTCACAGTGGTGGCAGTACAAATGTTATGAATGCTCTATTTGCAAAACAAAGTAATGCAGACCCTGCAAAAGCCTATGCAAAAAAAAGTGAATAAACGAGTCTATCTAAAACAAGTGCACCAGCTGTCATTTCATTGTATTTATTTATCTATTCTTTATTTTTTTCCCTTTCATGGCAGTATCTGAAAAATGCATCACTGCTTTCTCCGTCCACAGCCTGAAGCCATTGTCTAGCGCATGTGGGTATAGTTATAGGGTATATATTCCCCTTCACTATACCCTCCCACGTTATCAAAGGGAGAGCACACAATTGAAAAAAATATGTGTAATATATTCCCCAAGACACAGCATTACTGCTGTTTCCCAAGTTAAAACATATGCTATCAACACAACCAAGACCTAACCGCCTATGCTGCTCAGGCATAGTAACATCGAACAAACTATATAAACATGAATATATATGAGACATGTGGGTCGCGTCAAGCGATTGAGGAGGAGTTTCTGTATTTGTCTTTCCTCATATAGCCATCAGGTAAGCGGAAAGAAGCCTATTTTATGTTCACGTATTAGTGTTAGAGCGTTAGGGATGACTAGCTGGTATCACATTTTCCACAACGGCTGAATTCGTAGAAGTGCTATTAAAAGTGGAAGATCATGCTTACTCAGTGATCAGTCTGAACAAGCTCATGACCGTGTTAATGTGGACGCCCCTAGCGTCTTTAATGTATGCAAATGGCCATTTGTGTGACAGAAAAACTGGCGGGTCTACCGTTAATCGCACGGAGAGATTCTAAGGGGCTCGATGAGAGATCTAAATCCCAATTTATCACCCGCATAAGGAAAATAGCATTGGGCTCTAAATCGGGTTAATAGGTCTGTTTTCCGCGAGAGAAAATAATCCCCGTCTTATGGTACACATTAATTCTACAATTGTAGGAAAATCCGTATCCACTCTACAAATTACTGCGCATGCACACTTCAAAGGCACAAACGACGTGAAAGAAATGCCACTGAAACGTCAAAAAGCAGACACAGAGAAAATAATACAATAATACACAAATATTGTAAGAGATTACTTAATTTCAACTTCAATCTGGATAAAATAAATGCAAATACTCTGCAAGTTTACTCGGCAAGTTTATATAAGTTTATACTGTGTTTGATGATGAAGTCTTGCCTTACCTTGTTCTCTCGCGACAATGAAAACGTCAAATAAAACTTCTGGAATAAAGCCTTTTCTCCCTGTGACTGCCATACGTGTTATCTAGGCCTAATAATGGCACCTTTTACTGTTAATTTCCTCTGGAAGATGTTCGAAGTACACGTACTATGTTATCAGATCTGTCATAAACCATGGACGTGTTGTTTGATGTATTATATGTATAGCCCAGGGCCCAGTTCTTCAAAACTGTCTTTAAGACTTAATGCCAGATTTTCATTTAAGCCAAGTCTTCCGTTTTTTACCCAGTCCAAACATAAGTGCGTAACAGTGTATTAGATATTAATTAAATCTGCTGCTGTTCCATCAGATCTCTGTACAACTGTACTGATTGCTGGGTTTTGTTAAAATTGTAAATATGTAATATGACTTAGTACCAGTATTAACTAATAGTGTTTTTAGTTAATAAAAAACACAGACGATGTCCTCAGATGTTGGAAACAAAGCTGGTGATCTAACCAAATATACAATCCAGTTGACGTCAGATTGATTTCAGTAGGTCTTGATGATATATATCGAAATATAATCCGCCTCTTCGACGAAAGAATATGATTATGACGAACCCTCACCGATAGGGGCCCTAAAGTTTTTACTTTGTTCGCGTCGTGATAAATTCACTGATCTTTTTTACAAGTCCCTGGATATGTACTTTAAAAATATTTCCTTGTAGTACTTGATTTCATGGCTACTTCACTATTGTCACTAAATTTACTGTCTATATAACAAAATAAAATCTATTGATTCTAAAATTATGTAAAAAAGCCTATAAATGTGAATGCAGCCGCTTGATGGCGGCGCTTTCAGAACGGTTAATAAAAGACGAGAAATCTTGCATAACCGAAGGGGATCCGGATTGTTTAGTTTTATATCAACGCTCGCACAAGTTCATATATGTTCATTGGCGAATTTTCCAAGTCTGACATGTTTGGGGTTTATCTTGCTGTGAAAACTGTCTAAATGCAGTGGTAAAGTGTAATTTTCTGAGCGGCATTGATGTGAAAGCTGGCTAAGTACAAATTGAATAGCCCAGAAGGAAATCACGATAATTCACGGAAGACCATAAACGTCGTGGCGCTTGCCCTAAGGAACAGCCGATCAGCACGGCAAATACAGGTCTGACAAGGCCGTCGGATCTTGATTTCGCAACGTGTGTCACGACTACAGACTAGGAACAACACTGTGAAATAAGGAAAATTATCCCACACTCACAGCTCCAGGCCCCCCAGTAATTGCTGAATCCTTTTACAGTAGATGGCGAAAAGTTTTTTCCTATCTACTAGTAGTGAAGCGTAGGGCAGGGTGTAAA
Source organism: Liolophura sinensis (assembly GCF_032854445.1). Classification (NCBI taxonomy): domain Eukaryota; kingdom Metazoa; phylum Mollusca; class Polyplacophora; order Chitonida; family Chitonidae; genus Liolophura; species Liolophura sinensis. The sequence continues at coordinate 46,495,690 of NC_088301.1, read as the reverse complement.
TTGCTCCAGGGAATACATATACCGGCACGCCAGCCAATTGTCCGCAAAATGATCTGCTGTTTCCCCTTTTCTATGTGGAAAGAAACGAAAGAGAGCTGTGCAAACTGTTGTATCACAAATGATGCAGAAAAATAAGACAAGGTGACAAGGTGTCTGAAACTACGTCATCCAGAAAAGCAATGAGCAAAGAAGTTTTTAACTGTCACGATAATAAATTGAAGGGTGTCGGAGCATTCAATGTCGACGGTCATAAAGCAACGCCATAATTTTCAAATCTTCGTATGAAATAACATAAAACATGAAAGATTTTATAACATATTGTAAGACGATTCACTGGAAGTAAAAATAATCCCATAGCACCTGATGCCATTTCCTGTTTTTGTGTGTGTGCACCAATCAGATTCCACTGGTGTTTTTATACAAAACTCCTTTCGGTTCGTTAATCTTAATGAGAGGGTTCATTAAAGGCACAGAGGCCTGGTAAATCATCATCTTGATTCGTAAGGTTAATAACTCGGCAAAAAATCAGACACCGTTTTCCAAATTTCCCTTGGAGAGTGGGCTCCGGACTATTATTGTAATGACCCGTATAGCCCAACGAATATGCAGAAGTTGTCAGTAAAGTTGAAACAAGCTGTACCTGATATTCATTTCTGTAGCATATATAGCAGAAAACTTCGACGCCATGAGACCTTGGTCATGTATTTCACTGCTGCATATTAAAGCGGTAGAAGCGTCTTCAACATCTACGGAATAAATAAACACAAAGCCTTGGCAGCTCTAAGCCATCTTGTCTAACTAACGACATCATACATACCGTTTTTGCTGTTGTTGTATCCGATAACGATTGTCCGCGCTGGGACATCGTGCCAGTAGTCTTGAAAAGGGTTTGCTTTCCAACAACAGACTCCGATATATTGACAACTCAGTGGTATCACAAATTCTTTTAATTCCTACGTCTATAGATGTGGTAAAAAAAGCTATGTGGAGACTGAATGGTACAGGAGATTCCCCCATGTAAGTGACAACCTTCCGGAGCGGCAGCTCGTTTAATCCGAGTCTCACCGATCGATGCAGGTCCGAATCGCGGAGAAGCCAATAATAACACCCGCCCGATAAGCGCTCGTCCGGGACCACCGTCGGCTACTAAATCTGATGACGTTCGATTGAATTGAGGAGAAAAAATACATGTACCCAAAACGGATCATTATTCTGTAATTTCTCTTGTCATAAGCCATCTGAAAAACACCTCGGTCTAATACCAGGCCAGCCGATCTGCAAACACAGGATGAAAAACATTTGGCTCTCATCTTCGATAAATTTAATTAGCTATTCTCAAATTGTAGCGCCATACTTTAACAACGTTCTATTTTAAGCCTTCACACGGAAAGCAAAAGGCCTTCTCCCGAAGCGCTCGATATGAAAATCTCATGGACGCATTCTGTCGGAAGATATTTATCAAATGGAGAAAATCACGCGTTTTTTTTTTTCGTCACGGAAAGCGATAAGATTGTTATGTTGTAATCACATGTTACCAGCACAAAAAAGATCGCCTAAAATCTGATAATAACAACATTTAAGCTGATGTTTTACATGGAACCAGGTCCATTATTTTAAAATAACGTTCCCCGAGATTTCATTTTGTGGGTTCTTTAATTTAGATATTTGCAGATTTTGGCCAGTCCATCGTAAAAGTTTTTGCTCGACAATCAATTTTGTTTCTTACCAAAAAAAAAAAAAAAGACAGAAATATGTTAAACGTAAGTAATTTTTGAAGTCATGCATTCGCTTTAATGAACACAATAGTCCAACCTGTGCAATTAAAAAACACATGGAGTATAAAAATTCGTGCGCCATAGAATGGTTCCAATTCATGGGTGTTTTTATTACACGATGCAACAGCTTAATCAAGATTTCAACTGCTCGCTTGATTTGTTGCAACAGTCTTGTTTTTATATTTATTTTTCGATTGCTGATTGATTGAGTTTAATTATATGGGATTACATTCATTGTTCACGTAGGCACTGATTTCATTTCCTTGGCGAAAATCAGCAGCTCGTAGAAGCCGCCATGTATCTATGAATGACTATGGGACTCATGATCGTGGTGACGCCCCAGTGCTCAGGGGATCAGCTTACTGAATATCCAGCTTCCTCATGCAGCATATCTGATATATATCCATGTCATTAGTGCAGATTATATCGAAAGCTATGAAAATCATCTATAGGAAATGTCTCTTCAAATGAGAGATTTCTAATTCTATATAATTGAGAATATCCCTGTAATACTTTCTAATCAGTATTAAATCCTGAACCCTTGTCTTGAATCGCTAACGTGTACAACACTTATCTCCTGTCAGCACGAATCCATAGATTTAATTCTTACCTAACAAAGCTAAACATACAAGCAACAAAAACAATCCAAACCTTTCAGCTAGCCTAAATGGACGTAAATTTCACTTTCTAGGCTACTGGGCAAAGTTATATCCCTTACATCTCTCCCCTTTCTTTCTATACGGTTCTGTCGTGTAAAATAAAAATGAAATCAAAATAAATTGTTTACGTTATTTGCCAAAAGCCGGGCTGATGCAACGAATTCCTTCGACCATGGAATAACTTACATCACTCTGAAAACTGAAGTTAAATGTAATTTATGCTTTGAGGGCTCTGACAGCATCTTTCGATGACCAGCAATTCCTTCTGTCCGAATTACCACAGGCTGTAACAGTCATCAATACTGGAAATACTCTATATGTGATTTAGTACCGAGTACAATACCCGTATGTCGTACAAACGCCAACAGCTTCTACTCAAAGCAGCGATTAATATAGGAAGTAACAATAAGACGGCCGTGTAACTGCCTTTTCCCGATACTATTCAGTGTGGCGAATTTATGTCAGTGCCAGACTGGTTGCCAAATGCATGATTTATCTCCAACAAGACCCCAAACAGGCTTCTTAAATAAACCAAGGCAGGCCGAAGACTAGTCAGTCATATTTTTACCAGCATCGAGTAGCTTTCAATCGATTAATGGCCATTTATCTTTGCAGGGAATCAATGAAAATGCTTCAGAGCAAGATATGTTCAATGCCTAAGGGAGATTGCCTTTCGGTAGCAGGTCGTATATCTAAGAAATCGCTCCCGCCATTCAAAGGAAATAGGCCAAAACTGCAACAAAGACCAGGATAAGACTAATCCAAGAAATTTGAGGATTTTTGCGGAGAAACGAATCGCTTCAAAAGTTATAATGCGCCATTTCATGTTGTAACCGCTTATCTTCAACTGACTGGTGATCATTTAATAATGTAATCATTTAAAACAAAAAGCATTATTTTTTTTCGACTGTTTGCTATAGCGTGGACTTTTTACCTGATGTGAAATAAAACGTATGGAAGTCAACATATCCTCGAAGCAACGGCATGATACTTGTCCGTTATGTATGTCACACATGATGAACATGAAGCACGTATTAGTCTTTAAACAATCTATTGATCACTTAAATAATGCCCCCAACAGATTTCTTTCCCGTTTTATTTGAGCTTTAATAGAAGACTAGAAGATATGCAACTGAGCCTCCAGGAATTGCAAGATCAAAATCTGTTTGCGTAAATACACCAGTATAATAAAAGACTTAGAGCATAAGAAAGTAAAATCTTAGCAGTCTGACAGTTGGTAAATGGTAACTAACGCCATTCTGGGTGGCTACAATTACCAGTGAGGACTCGTATAGCTCAGTGAACAAGTATGTAATGTTGTGATCATAGACGTATAATTGAGTGAAGCATCAGTAACAGATAATTTGAATCCGGGCTTTGCGACCGACCAAGGGTGACCATGATCGCATCGTGGCGCACTAAGTACCCAGTGTCGTGTGTTATAAAGTATTTCCTTCAGGCTGTTTTTACACTAGCTATAGTGGAATTCCTAACTTTAACTACATATCTATATATGTCTCGAGCAAAGGATAACATAAATTAGTCTGATTTCGTCTCCATGAAGATTCTCGCTTATACAGTACACTCGCTAATTGGTTTGATCAAAGAGGTAAGTGTTGGTTACTCCTCTCGGAAGGATATGACGAAACGCTTCACTAGTCCACGTAGATGCCAGTGCCTTTGAGCGAACTCATCTTTGATACCATCGGTAATGAACACGAATGAATACGAGATGGAGACGATTTTGCGCCAAGACTGTCCGCTCCTGGCAGCCTAGTGCTTCACTGTGTGTTGACTGGCTTAGTTTATAAAGTATCTCGAGAGAATTATGATGAGATCGAACAGAGGCTAGTCTTGGCCGACAGCGACAAAGCTAATCAATGTCTATGGTGTATTGTCCACGACCTTTCTCCTTCATTTAACGAAGGCGTTCTTATGGTGAAAATTATCTTTCTAGTCCAACACCTAGGTATAACGCAACTTTCTGTGAAATACATGTTCCTGTATGTTGCCAGTTATGTTATCGCAAGATGTTAAGGAAGTTAACCATAAAATACATAGATGTTTTGTAATCCAGGTGATGCAATAGAGTTTTCACTGAAAGTAAATCGGTTGTTCTGGTATAAAACAAACATACCTGTAATATTGACGAATGCTCCAAAATCATACTTCAGGCTTTCATTCACCTGAAATGTACTATCCAAAGTCGACAATAGAGTTCAAGCATCACATTATATACGGATTGCACATGCTGTGGGGTGACGTTCCGGGAGCGAAGGAGATGAATATCAAGTGCCGAGAATTGACAATTCCTCATATCCCTTCTCACAGCATGTACCAAATATTTATTATACCCAAAATAATAATAATAATAATAATAATAATAATGATAAAGCAGTTCAGTTGATCTATGGCGTCCGAGCCTAGAGTTAAAGAGGATAAAACTTAAAGAGTACGTAAGAGTACTATTGACATTGGATATCGTTGTCAGCAGTTATCTTTCGTACAGCAGGACGTGCACTATCCGGACTGAGCGGAAGTTAAACTCCTAAACATGGCGAACGTTGGTTCGACTTGTTCATTTCAAAAATTAAAACTGCGTGTTTACTGTTAAAAGATGGTTAATCGTTACTGGTTTTGACATATCACATTACAAATATCAGATCATACCAAATATATCGACGAGTTGAGTTTATTTTTTTCTTGAAATTGTCCGCGTGGACCTGCAGGCCAGAGTGATTATATCAGATTAGGTTATGTCTTAATTCAAAGTCCACCAGCAAGTAATTACACTTTTTACTCACAGCTTTCCATTCAAAGGTAACAACTGAGATAAATATGAGCTGATATAACCAATAATAATGGGAAGAGTCTGTAACTATGGCTGAAATCTATGTCAAGCAGCCGAGCTCCATAGAAAATGTCTATAGGTAGTGCCCTGATCACTTGTCTCTTCTTCCATCAAGATCGCCTTCCTTTTTCGTAGCCTGGCCTGTTTGCTTATGATACAATTATACCATTCGTACATCAAACGAAGTAAACTTCTATATTGCCAATGTAAACCAGGAATCTGCCGGTGGTTTCATGCGTCATTCAGATCTGTTCCCGTTGCATTGTTTTCCGTCACCGTTTATTAAATGTAATTTTAAAATAGTGGTGTATAATATAGGCGAGTTAATATCGCTGCACTTTGCTTACCTAATTCTGACTACGTCATCGTGCCAGGGGCAGTCTTAGTTGAGTAGGAGTTTAGATGTATTCAGCTTGTCTAGGGTTGCTTACTCCTGTGTTCCTGTTAAGAAATGTCCGGTGGATAGCTTGATTTTCGCTGGTTACTGAAAAGTTGGTTAGCTTCACTTTATGACAATACAAGTGAATTTTCAGGATCCTCGTATAAATTTTAGAAATTAAAATTAATCACTGATGAATAAAAATGACTCACTGCAATTAGTTGCTGCATTGAAAACATGGTGACTTTGAACTTTTATCTGTGATTATGATGTGCCATTTGTTATATTCATTTATTTATTTGACTTACGGTGTTTTACGCCGTCCTCACCAGCTGTTCTAATACGTATGTATGATTGCTGGATTCATTCTATGGTATACGGAAATGAACAATGAGTCAGAGAACTTAAAATATAATATAAATATAATGGGCTTAAAATATTTTAATGCATAGGGTGCAACAAGCAAGCATATTTTTTTTCATTTATGGCATATGCCTGGGTCTATATAGTATACGACAGCAAAACATTGACCGTCATGACTCTTTCGGTATGATTTACAAGCACCTTTTGCGACATTGAGCCGATTTTACAAATGGATTCTTAATTTTAATTGGGCAAAATCTAAATAATACAAATTTATACAAAAAATCTGAATAAGCCGCAAAAGTTAATAAAAAAACACACAACACAAACCCGGAAATATAAGCTGCGAAGGGATAGGAGGAAAAAAGGAAACGCGTAACGAGTATCTTGGTTGTCAATAGGTCTTCGAAATAATTCGTGGCTATATCGTCCTTGGTAATTATTTCTTGAGTCGAGAAACACGGTTTCTAAAATGGCAAGGCCTGCTAATGTCTTGATAGCGATTTATTTGTAAACTTATATCTTTCGCTGATGCCAATAACGAGGGTAAATGTCAATTGTGCAGGGCATTTGTCTTTCAGATATTTAATGGCACTGCTTCCTCCATTCCAACCTAAATTCTTTAGCGCTCTATGGAACATTTTTATCCAATCGGAGGGAAGATTAATATGAAGCCCGTGGTGTTTGTAGATGCTTCATTCGGTTTTGATTGATGTGGAAAAAGAGGCTTTATCTGGGTCATCGTGCACTGCCCTTCAAAGCTTTATAGCGGCCTCGGACCCAAAATAATTGTTCAGCTACGGCGCTAGCTGCCAGAAGAGCTGATGAATTTCCTGTTTTTGTTTCGCATCTTAACAGTCTTCAATAAATCAGATGATGAATCTTCGATAATCTTAAAACGTCCATAATTAACTCGAAAGTTCTCTTTTTGCCTATAAAATGGACATGTCTTTCCATTACGATCAAGCATTTTTTTATTTCTTATTATCTGAATAAAATCTTAGGCTTTATCTTGAAGACTACAATGACACTCTATGCTCTGATTTCTCATCTGTATAAGTCGTGCGTAACGTAGTGGTTTTTATAGTGTTCCCTCCATAGCAATATCATCAGAGTATATACTTAGGGTTACTCAAACAACGTTACTTACTCTCCAGCTTCAGCTTTAAAGCAGAGGGACAGCTTTAGTTGACAAGGTTAATCCCGAACTAGTTGTTGATTGACAATCAAAAACGAAATGAACGAATCGCTGCCTCGTCATTGTGAATTGGAATTTTTTAAACCCGTCAGTGGTTTCAATTAGAAAGCCCCAGAATAAATTCAGAGTAAAATACGTCCACTATATAAAACGTCCCTTTGGACTCTGTTATTGTAATTGTTTATTATGCCAGCGGATGGTCACGGGTTTTCCCCGGTTTCCTCTCACCACAATGTTGGCCGCCGTCGTATTAAGGAAATATTCTTGAGTACGGCGTAAAACATCAATCAAATAAGCAAATAAAACGTGATGACAACACAGCATTTTGAGCAATTCTAGACCTGTCACGCCTGATCATTTGCAAGCTGATTTCTTACTGTCGTCTTAAATCAGCTTCCATGCAATCGAATTCATCCTCCAGAAAGAGTGTGCGAAAAAAATGATCGACATAGGTCTTCTTGTAGTTGAGATACATATCTTTGGAAATTTATTAACTACAGACGAATGTGTTTCGTGGGCCTGAAAGCCAATACGAATTAAAACCTTGTTCCTTTGACAACCTCTGGTGATTCAAAAACACGGTACTAAAAAGTCCCTATTGTACAAAACAAAGGACTATGTTCACAAGAGTTTCCTTTAGGCCAACTGCAGGAAAAGTTGTGGTTCGGTCCAAATTCAGTGTGAAATTATGGAGAATCACAGCATTTTAAAAAAACACCTGATATCCGCAGACTCTTACCAGTAAGACCGCCGGGGGATTTGGGCCACTGTAACAAGACACAAGTTTGGGAGAGTCATAATATACGAGATTTTGTGTTTTTTCCAAAGACCTCTGTTCCATAAACTGTCCAGACTGTAATCATTATAAATGTGTCTGTAAGACGAGTCGAGCACCGGTCCAGCATACAAACTGAGGATGCCATTCTCATAAAGCTCGAGAATTCATAGCCAAGTCATGACAAACCTTTTGCAGTGACCACTATCAAATCCTGTAGCAATTGATCGTTTTTGCTCTTTTGGAACAGGCGTTTGCTGAGGCATATTGTTTCCTCACATAGAAGAAACTCTCTGCCAATAAAGCTTTATTCAGCTTTATCGGCTCTATAAGTGAAATATGTTGTTAATGCTTTTATTTGAAATAAATCCTTTCATATCTTAAGGCAAAGTACAAATTTTGAACTAAAAACCCAGTATCTGAGGGCATATCATCTCCTCGGCCTGGTTGTTCAAAACTGATTTAAGACTTAATACCAGATTTTACTTTCAGCCAAGTTTTCGTTTTTTACTTAGCCTAAAATAAATGTGTAACATTATATTAAATATGAACTAAAACTGCTGTTGCAAGTTATACTTCGACTTTGGAGAAGTGCGTTGGGTGATGATTTTGGATAAAAATTGAAATTTAAAATATGGCTTAATACCAGTGTTAGCTAATACACTTTCGAACAACACGACCCAGTATTATACTATATGTAGAATTACATTCATCATTTACCGATACATTTGCCGCTATTAAAGATTAAACCGTAGGCATTTCATTGAAACTATGTCAAAAAATGAGCTTAACGTACCTGCAAAGTACTACCAGAATACAACTGCCAATGGTATAACCGCAAGTGATTCAAGTAGTGCTTGCAATATATGTGCTTTTTTATCTTCTGTTAAGTTACAATTTAAAAGTACCTGCTCATTTTCAACGGATTCCAGTTTGTTTATTTTATTGTTCCGAATTAACGTCGCTTTCAATACTATGTAAAGCCTAGTTTTCTTTTGAAAAGAGCTGATCGTGCCTTATTTTGCTTGTTGACAGACGAGAAGTACCACGGTAACCTGTCGTCAGAAAGCTCGTCAGTTGCCGGATCTACGTCAGGGATTTCAGTGCCGTCCGCATCTCATGTTCACCTGTCTAGATCTAGCTCCATTAACAGCAGTATTGGTCCAAACACATTTCCGTTCGAGGCCATTTATGCATCGACAGCTAACGTCACTCCGGGTACATCCATTGGAACCGAGATCACCGAAGCGATGCCCATGAGGACGATGCCTGTTAGCACAATACCAAACACCCCACCGCCACCATATGACGCCGCCGCTATAACTCAGGTCTCCACGTAGCCTTCGTCAGCTCTGTCATCTAGTAGCTCCTGATTTAGTTATTAAGCGAGTCAAAAAATAACTTGTCGCTGACAGTTTTCGAAGGGGAGTGCAGAGCGAGGCTAGTTTTCATCCATAGGACGGTTATCGGTGTCGCAGCAAAATCCCGATTGAGAACTCAACATACTGTATACGGCTGCGGAGCTGTCACTTTAGTGGTGACAGGTGACAGTCAGCGGGAAGATGACAAGGCACCCTCATACACCAACATAGAGGCCAGTAATTTTCATGTTGGGAGCGGTTGCAATTAATTTGATTGTAACCATTTGGTAGCGGGGTATGATTGACGTCTGGAGATAATATTGTTTTATAAGATCAATTTATTACCAATTTTGCCTAATCCCTCGCGATCCCACCCGCCGACTTGACATTCTACAGGATGGAAGCTGACAACCGTCCTCTATGGGTTTACAAACTCCGGACATGTCTCTAACTGATGAGTTTATCAGATATGGCCGATATGGACGGCCGCACAGGTGATTGTCCGCCCAATCACTGTGTTTGTTCTGCAGAATGTCATAGCGCCACGCTAATTTAAATCCTTGCTGGGAAGAAAGTTATGTTATTCAAGCATTCCTTCATTAACCCTCATACAATGCGTCTAACTGGTGTACAACGGGCAAAATTACTGTGGTAAGGTAACGAAGTCTTTATACACAGCATATTATTATCGGTCGTTACACACTTCAAAATCAGGACGATGAATGAAAACACCAGACTTGATTGATTTTCATTGTCTAAGACGAAACTTCACGCATTCTTGTTTTGCTCAAATTCAGGACTGATGATGAATCATTTTTGTGTCGAACAGTACCTCATGCGTTGTTTTATTAAGGAAGAGACAATGAGACAATGAAAAAAGGTCAAAGAATGATCTACCATTTGCGAGATAAAAATTGGCAGTATTTCTTTAGCTTGTATTTGGTTTCACGATTTTTTTCATGATAACACATTCTATCGTGTCTTTTACAGACGATACCAGCATTATTTATGCTATGTTTATTGCACACATGTTAATAAATAAATAAAATAATTTGGCGTTAGCAGGAGTTTGGGAAATTGGGATTATTTACTTAACAATCCATTCCTTCATACTACCCACGTTTGAGAGGAATTGTCTAAAATGACGTAAAATGGAAAAATTCTTCCAGCGACAAAAGAATACAACTCCCTCTGTCAGGCGTCAAGGAGTAATATTTACACAAGAATAGTAATGGACAATATTTCGATTAAAATCTGAACCAAAGTCCTCAGTGGCCGAGGAAGTTAGCGCGCCAACGCGGTGCAAATGACCCAAAAGCCTCTCACCAATGCACTCTCTGAGAGTCCAGTTCAGTGCTGGCTTCCTCTTCGGTAGTTCATGGGAAGCTCTTCCAGCAACTTGCGGATGGTTGCGGATTTCCTTGGGCTCTGCCTAGTTTCCCCCCACCATAATGCCGGCCGCCGTCATATAAGTGAAATACTTTTGAGTACCGTGTAAAACGTCAATAAACAAAGAAATAAAAACAAAATTTCTTTCAAATGTTTGAGAAATAAAGTGATAACCGAAATAGGCTAACTACTAATCGGTTTACTAGCCCTTGGTTGACCTACATATCTTCAGTCTCAATTAGGGTATAACGATTGGTATATGAAATCGAAGCCACTTGATGACCACCTGTCACCCTGTGGTTATTTCTCGTGATGCCCGAAAATTGAGAAAATGCCTGCGTCTTTATATTTATGCCAAAAAAAAAAGATTGTCGTAAAAGCAGTTAAATGAATTTAAATGTAGCGTCCGCTCAGTTCGAGTAAAGATACGTCTAAGTAAGTTCAAATCTATAGGCCATCGAATGCTGACAGTGCATTTCAGTGCAAGGTTGACTCCAGTCCTCATTTGGCTGACAGCCACATAAGATGGTTTAGTGATTCCTTACACGTGGGTTGATAAAGTATATGTAATTAATAAAACACGTTGACTATAGAAATGGAATACATATATTTATTAAAGCATACCGGGCATTTCTATTTACACATCTTCGTGGCGCCGCCCTACAACCAAAAATATTTGTAAAGCTACAGGTCGCACATTTTGAAGCTTTATACATCATGCAGTTCAAAGAAGAAAAGTTCGAAGTCGCCAAAAATTTTTTGGGATTTCCTACTCTAAATGTTTCGAGACAAGGTGCCTATGGCTTTGTCAGGCAAAACATGGCATTAACCCTGTATAACTATGGAAGTTTTGACAAGTGACAGGAGAGTGACAGGTCTGAGGCGGGCGGACTTAAAACAGATATACTCTCCACTATTTGTAGTGTCACAGGCAATACTGAAGAAAAAATAATATTGTCCATTGACTAGTGAGGTGCGCACTTTCATGCTAAAAGGCAAAGTAATTGAATAGAATCTCGTGATATTCAATAAAGATTTAGGTGCCGTACACTAAATAATCATTTTATTAACAGTCTGCGTTGAGTAGCTATAATTAGCTTTTGGCATGATTTAAGGCCAGTGTATTCGTCCAAGTTCTCGCCTTCATCCCGTCATTCCTGTGGCCGGATAGAAGTCGGTTACAATTCAGCTAGACACATGCTTCGGTGTCAAGGCTGTGGTCGCTTCAAAAAGCCTTTGCAGAGTATTTCCTTATTCTGTCACGGCTTCCGTAACAGACTGGTCGTCTCAATGAAGACTTGGCTCTGTGCTAGAATATCAGGAGGTAATTAGGCAGGCACTAGCATACTGCTGCAATAGACCCTGGCGGCGGGGAGTCATACAGCCAAGTCATATGCACTCGTTGGAAGGTTATGTATATACTACGGGTGTGACCTACCCTAAGTAGGCCTGGGTGATATTTCCTTAAGTAATTTTACATCAAAAACGAACACACTGGAACAAAAGTCTGATCGCGTAAAATCATATAATGAAAATTTTCTTGCCATAAAAACAATGAAAATGGTTTCACACACGTATGTAACTTCCGAATTAACGAGCATGTTTAATAGTGAAACTGAAACATTAAATCGCCCAGTGTGAATATATTCGATCCTCAATGTCTTGAATTGCTTTGTGGGCAGAAATACTGGGTATTAGTTTGAGTGTCTTATACAATGTATATCTTGTGACATAATTTCTGCTGTGCACTACTTCACATACAATATAAGCAAAGTCCTTATCAAAGTTTATCAGTTGCGTTTATAATGTTGTCTAGCGGTAGTCGCCCATAACAGCTGGCATATAAAGGTCGAACAGACGAGTGCTAATCTGCAAACCACTTAGGGTTTATGATCGAGAGCCATAAAATATCCTTGATACCTTAAAACAATGAAGTGGCAAACGACAAACATGAAATGCTACAGTTGAATAAGTGAAATGAATTTAATACCAGTTTATTATGTCATTTGCTTTCATTAATTAGTCCTTTAGATTTCATAAAGTTCTCTCAAGTAGTAAGCGAAGTATCCAAATCAATGTCTAATTCGTCACAAAGGAAAAGTCAAATGATCAAAGACCAGGTTTATTTACATATAATTCTAACGGAAGATAATCCCCTGGAAGTAGAAGTAGGGAGCAGATACAGAACACGGTCATGTGTAGGAAACACTGACTCATGACATGGTGGCTTTAATGTGTTATGTGGATCTTACGTATATAAGCCAGCTTGATCATTGAAAGTTCATGACTTTAGTTTTTCTTGACTCGCACAACGGACCACTGTAAATGTTGAATCACGCTTAGGGAGTTCACGGCTATCGGATTCTTTATGCCCATAGTCCATCACAAAAGACGGACGCAGAGTGTGGAGTCCGTCATCAGAGCAGTATCATTTCATAGTTCAGGGGATCAAAAGCTTGATATTCCACGTTAATTCATTTTGAGGCCAGTATATAGCTGACATTGAATGGCGGTGCAAACAATGAATTCAACATTACAACTGGATTAACCATCAATAAACATACTTTAAATTGTTAGAGTTATAAATCTCTAGGTGATTTCCCGCAATGCAAGAAGTGGGTGTGAATTATATTCGAGTTGGTGGTTATTGAAAAAAATGGTGGTATTTTTGCAGACACTACATGTATATGCTAGAAGTGTACTATTATCATTTTGCTTACATTCTGAATTTATCTTGTGTAAATAATAATGCCGTCGGTTAAACAGGGAAACGTATTTATCCACATGACACCAACTAGCTAATTGTAAACTCTTTTGTTTTAGACAGTTATCCGTTGTAGGGTGTTTTTCATTCGCACATACTCACTCAGCAAAGTAACTGTGCATAGATATAGATATATTGTTCTTCTGTTTTTGAATACATACTGTCTTTTTCCTATCCATGGTCGAAAAACAACCTATGTCAAAGAGCAGACAAGATAGGTTATTCAAGTCACAAACATGTTTTCAAGGTCATTGACGGGGACCCTGATTAGGTCTCTAGCCTTTGCGTCAACGTGTTGGGGTGGACGTCTTTGCCGTCTCAAACGCTGACCCAATTCACAGGTCAAGAGCCCGCATGAAGTTGTTAGCATCCATAAATGATCTTGTCGCTCGATCCTTACGGGGACGAGCATTGTCCCGTTGAAATGTGATCTCGGAGACGTGGCCCTGCAGTAAACAACTGACTGAAGGATCTGGCCCAGGTAACCTGCAGCATTCAAGTTACCGTCAACAAGAACGGCAGTACGATGACGAAATCTGAAACCTCCCCACACCAACAAAACAGTTTCTCTCGACAACACAGGTATTAAAATAACGACGATACACGTGTTGAAACCCATCTGAATGGGAAAAGTGCAAACGTGACTCGTCCATACATACTTCATTTCGCTGCAGGACGCCTGAAGTCCAGTGGTTCACCACTGCAATCCTGGTGACGGTGTTTGGCGTCAACGACAATTTAATCGCAGGACGCCAACGGCTTGATTACGTTCGTTTAACGTCAGCCGTAATACCTTACGACTGAATGAGTGAATGTTTCCAATAGCTTACATGTCACTATCCATTGACACACAAAATTGGCAAATCGGAGCAAGCAGAGTCGTTAAATACTCACCATGTGACAAATGAGTCACTTGGTCAGTGTGCTTCATGTAACGTATAATTTGTTCTGTGAATTCCGAGGTTGCCTATAAGGAATATTAAAGTAGTATGTACTTGTATAATCTTATTTGTTCGAACGTTTTTAAAACTCTAATACTCAGTAACATTTTTGACCCAGTGTACATTTTATGATATAACTGGCTATTTTAGTGACTTTTTCATGAAGGATTGTGTTTGTTCTAGAAGACGCAAGCGGATACGAAGTGCGTGTATTTTTATAGAAACATAAACGGTTTTCTAGAAACCCCAGAAAAAAATGACTGGGATGTAGCTAATTTGTAAAGAAAAAGTTTTAATACGTATAGGTTACAGCCACTAGATAGCCTCTTTAGTAGTTCTGCAGAGGGCAAAATTGCCTCTTGAGCCCACTTGTTATTATTCGATTCGCCTTTTGTCTTATTACTGTCTTCGAATGTAAAGAATCTCTTCAGCTGACGCCATACATACAGCTGAATGCCATTTGTCTTGATATCGCATAATGAGTAACATCCTTCATGTGATGAGAAATCATTGTTGACGTTTGAACATTTTTGTTCAATCGGAAGGAAGTTTCATATAATTCTCCACGAAGCATGACGTGTGATTCATCAAATAAGATTGATGTGAAAAGGAAAGTCAAATATCGCTCATAATACATTGTCGGGAACACTCTTAGCTTACCAATGTTTATATTTGTAAACTAAACGTCTTCAGCTCATACTTTCCGGATTTATGAATTGTTGCTTTAATGTCTGTAGACAAAAGAAAAGCATATCCTTAATGTAAAATGGTGCCAGTTATAATTGTTCTAATTATATTACTACATCTCGCATGGGTTCTACATCGGCACACGTGTAATTCGTCAACATAGCATTTTGAGTATTTCTATAGAACAGTGACGTGTAATAAATTGCCGGTAATCTCTTATTGGTATGTGCCTTATTCTGCAAACGCAATGTTTGAATAAACAGTTAGAATAAAACCCTATTGTCTGCTATAAATTGGCAAAAGGCCGTATTTCCCCTGTGACGTGTCGCCATTTGCCAACAACCACGCTGCTCTGGTACACTCTGTACGCTAAAAATTAGTAGTATAGAAGGGGCAGAACGTGTCCCATTGGGGAGGAGGTTGGAGCGAAGGGAGTGGGGATTGTAGAGGAGGAGTCCGCGTTGACCCTACTCCACAGAAGATAATAGTACATAGAAGTACATAGGCGTTTTGGGTAGGCTTGTAAAGTTTAGTGTTGAAATGTGTGGCGCCAAAAAGGAGCAGTGAGGTGGTTGGGTTGGATGTGTTTTTTCCCGCTCTGTTATTTCGTTGACGTCCACGCTGCGTCGTCCAATGAGCGAGGTGCGTGACAGACCAATGAGCGACAAGGGAGCAAACGTCGCCTTGAGCAGCTCTTTCAGCTCCCTGGCGCCAAAACTGACCAATGACTACGGCTATCCGACCTGCCTGTCCCATGCCAGACTACGCAGAGACGCTACGCTACGGCCATCCTACCTTCCCATGCCACGCGAGAATACGCAAAGACGCTACGCTGTCTGTATGAAACGATCCGAGCGAGGTTGTGACCAAACTTCAGCTTGCCCCATGGCTGTGCGTGATGACAAGATGATTGAGATTCTCCAATGTCCCATAGACTCGGACTCCCCGGATAAGCGTGTCATTCTCGACGGAGAGGGTCTGCGGATTTCGCGTCAGCCGTTATCCGACGGCTGGTGTATCTGCACTCTGTCTACCTCTGACAGAGCAATGTTCGTCCACGTGAAGAAATGGAGAGCATACCGACCGGACGGTCCGCTCTACCCGACAAAAGAAGGCGTCACTATCAAAAACCTAACAAACTGGCAAAAGCTGGTAGAAGCCATCCCCGACATCGACATGTTGCTGGTGGCACCCGAGGAAGAAGAGGCTCCCGGCCCCGGCCCGGCTGTAGTATCGTCGACCACGGCGGCGACGGCGGTGATGATGAGGACGGCAGCGGTGAAGACAATTTGAAGGCGGAGCCCTTGATATTTACTCTGGAACAGCTGAAACTGGTTTAGCTGAAGTCAGAGTTTGAGGCTCTACAACCCCACCTCTTACTGTTGCAGCGCAAAGCGTACGCTGCTGCCGCTGGTCTCGACAAACAAAGCCTGGGTGCGATCGACCCATCCTCCCTTACGTCCTTGCAGCAGGGACCCTTGCTTGTCAATTTCATGCGCCAGGCTTACAGAGCAGCATCACTACCGTGGGAGATGGGAAAGAACGTGAAGCAGCAATTACGTGAGTTTTTGAACGAGCCACCTATCAAGAAGTCTAACCCTGAATTTGCCGGGATGTACGTGGAGCATAAAACAGTCAACCTTCCCAAGCCTTCCACGACTGGTCAGGACAAGCCTGTAGACGAGTAAGTGCTTTTAACCGCGCCACCCTCACCACTTTTAGTACGTGTCGGTCATACCACTAATTACCCATGTGCTTTACATGAAGGCGAGTTCTGAACATAGACCATTGCCAAGACTTTCATATCGGTGATTTATTCACCACGTCACTACCACTACAAGACATTCCTCACGATAAGAAAAAATTGACACACATCATTGTTGAAGTTCACATGCAATAAAGAAAAAATAGAAAAAAAATGTTCTAACGTTGAATCCCCGGTCTTTGTGTTGGTTATTTCTCACCTGCACCAGGTGTGTTATTTTTATTTATTTTTTTTTCGCTACGGGTCATTTTGAAATTTTGATGACGGCTACATGGCTCGGTCGGTGTCGGCACTAGAATGACGGTGTCTTCTTTGTGTCTTTTCTAGCCTAAAGAAGTTGCGCACCAGGCTCAGATGGAAAGAATGGGTGGGCAGACTCAGACTCGGTCGATGCCGCTCTCCATGCATTATACTACGACCCCGACAGTCCAGCGGCTTGCAGCGGCGTTCAACCTTTGATCATGCCAACCCGGCAACATGGTCTCAAAATGAGTCGGGCCCGTGTGTCGGCTTGGCTGGCCCAGCAGGACACGTACACGCTGCACCAAAAGACAACGTTTGACAAAGAGAACCACGACAACCGTTACCGTTACGCTTGGGTGGTTCCACTGCGCACCAAAACCGGTGCTCGTCTGATCGAGGCGTTTTGAAAGTATTTTCAAGATGGAACTTCGGCCGTTGTATCTGCAAACGAACTAAGGCAAAGAGTTTCGGAACCGACCGTTCTAGGCATTTTTAATGGACAACGGGGTGTTCTTCTTTCACACGTTTAACGAGTCCAGAGCGTCCGTGGTAGAACGGTTTAACCGTACTTTGAAAGGACGCATGTGTAAAAATTTCACCGCTCACAACACTCGGCGGCAAATGGAAGCCTTTTCGGCGCTGGTACCGCGGCTACAATCGAAGGTATCACCACGAGGATGTTGGGGTGACTGTCATTCCATATCGACCTACCTCAAGGGATGGAACAAGGCTTGCGCGTAAATAAAGGCACCGTGGCAGCCGTGCTGGGAGTTCTCTTGTACGTCGGAGTTTTAGTGTGTGGACTAGCCGCGGAACTCAGCTTGCAACTCCTCCAAGACCAGTCGGCCATTCATTATCTACAAGAGCAATTGAACAAGACGTTTCTCTGTCGGTCCGGGAAGCCTTCGACCCACCGCCGCCGTCACCACCACCATCAACACCGTCGTCGCCGAGTGACATCGCCAGTCAGCTTGACAGCACTGTCCCGGGCGAGCACCTGACCTCCACCCCGCTACCCACCACGGCGTTTAAGACCGAGCGGGACGCGTTCACGGACCAAGCAATCACTCCCCGGTTGAACTTTAGGGGATTTCCCAGTTCACCCTAACTCCGCCGACGTCACCGACCATCACTCCCAAACAACACTTCGGTACTGATCACCGTTTCCCACCCGTCTATTCTTCACCCAACACGGCGCGGCAGCAGCAGCAGTAGCAGTCCGTCTACCTCACCCTCCCTGCCCGCGGTGACGGCGGCCGTGACCAAAGTGACCTCCCGCACTGTACCTCACCCTCACCCGTACGATTCATCCACCTTCACGATCCATGGATACTCGATGGGAGCATCCGTTTACCTGCATCGTCAGAAGACCAACGGGGTGTGGAAAGTCCGTGTTTGTGAAAAAGTTGGTGGAGCAGGCTCAAGCTCTCATTCTCTCACCCCGTCGTCTGCTGCTATGGGGAGTGGCAGCCGTTGTCACCACATTACCCAACGTTCGGTTTGAAGAAGGTGTGCCTAGCCCGTCAGCATTCGACCTGGGGGAGCGGACCATAGTTGTCGTGGACCTTTTTGATGACCAAAGCGGACGAACGCGTGACAAAACGTTTTACCAAAGGCAGCCACCACCGCAATCAGCGTGGAGTACATCGTGCATAACTTGTTCAACAAAACCAAAGATCATCGAACCATCAGTCTGAACGCACACTACTTGGTGTTGGTTAAAAACCTGCGAGACGCGACTCAATTACCACGATCCCTAAACAGATGGCTCCGGGGCGGACGCAGTACGTGCGTGGGGCGTTTGAGGATGCCACAGCCGAACCTCACGGGTACTTGCTGGTGGATATCAAGCAAGCCTGCCACTTCGCGCCCCCTCCTCACCGCAGCACCAGCTCTCATCGGTGGCATCATTGAGAGCATAGCTGCGAGGTAATGCAGCACGTCATAAAATGGGTTTGGCCGCGGCTGTTAGACACGCTCACGCGGCCCAGTACTGTTAAAGCCCTCAACGCACTCGGCCAAGAGATGGCATCGATCCTTCACGACAAGACTCTCTTGAAGATGAGAAAATGCAGCGGTTTCACCACACCTTCAACGATACCGTGCGTTTCAAGATCAATACCAAGCCACGCGGCAGCCAACGAGGAACCAACCCATCGCCAAGCGTGTCGCTCGTTTGAGGGAGGGGAAATTTTAGAGGGCGTCTCCGTCACTTTACGGCGAAAGGCTACTCTGCTCTGGGGTGACACCGAGCGATCAGACGAACGCTGGCATGATTGGGTGCGGGAAAAGGTGGACACACCATCCGAGACGAAAAAATCTACCTACCACACCACGGTCTCTACCCGTCCGTTCTCGCCCTCCTCCCACCAAAACCACTACCACCACCACATCACGCCGACCCAAGAGATGACAACTGCGTCCGTCTCCAGCCATCATACCCCCGTTAAAATGAAGTCCGGCGCCAGATAGAAAGGCCGTCAGTCCGCCCGGAAGAGATCACCTCACCAACATGTTTTACGTCACTCTGCCCAGTAACAGCTCGCTTGACTACTTCCCCAGCAATACCTTGACGGGTTTTACGAACGGTCGCAGCTCACGGCCCCTAGTCGGTCAGTTGACATACTGGAACGCCTGCACTGCGACACGTTCCTGCAACGGCGTTACCTGCTGAATAACGTGATTGTCCGCACCCAACTTACCCCCTAAAAAGGAAGCGTTTGCCTTGATGTCCTGTGAGGACGGTCCCAACTCCAATCCCGCTTGGAGAAGGTGTGCGCAAAGTCAAAAGTCACCAGTGGTGTTCAACTGGGTCGTTTGAAAGCGTTGGCCCCTGCCAAGTACCCTATCTGCCGCTTCCTGACCAAGTATTTTTCCGTGCCCAAAGGCCACACTCTCATTAAAGAACGGGGAATTTCGTCAGAAGGTACATGAACCTCTTTACCTCTGAAAAGTGTTTCAAGACGAGGGGAACTCCAACCTTCGCACAGCGTTCGCCAATGGCAACACGCTGTTTTATTTCGACTTGACTTCCAACTTCCACGACAACCACCAACTGAACCTGGTTCAGAAAGGTGATTTGCGCGGGGATCACTGGTAGAGATGAAGCACACAGGCTGGTCGTATTCGGGCACATTGGAGTTCACGCTGACACTCATGGGGATGTGTTGGGACGTCCATTCCGCTGAGCCGGTAATCGCTTCGTCCAGAGGGACCAGGTAAGCTTCGATGTCGTAACATGCTCCTTAAGGGAATATTCCGTCATCACCTTCCCAGAGGTAAATACCCATGTCCACCAACACTTCGAAAACAGTGGGTTGATTGTGGAATACACCCCCGGGTTCTTACAGCGAATGGCGTCGTTGCACGTTTGACCGTGCCGCCGTAATATCTACGACCTACTAAACGTGTAAGATTGGGTGTAACGAGCCATGTCCTTGATGTAGCTGAAATGCTAGGTGCAGGTTTAACTGCATGGTGGGAGAAGCATGGCGCTGTGCACTGCGATGGACGAGTTGAGCGGAGTAAAAGTTGTCCATGGGGAGAAGTTAGTACACTTGAATGTTCACGTTGAATAGGCTCATCACCATGTCCAGTGCACTGAGAGGCACACCGCGGAAATGCCTGGGCTTCATCTCTACCGTCTCTAGATAAATTCGGTGGTGATTCTGAGCCTGGTTCTCGCATTTTTCGGGGTTGGCCTTGTTTAAATGGACGGCAAAACACCGAAAGAAACACAAATGAGGATGTATACCCTATAAGGTACATGAGTTCCCACTAGCATGTGCAGCCCCTTGTTATCCGCCAAGTAAGGTGGCAACGTTACCCCGCCTAACCCCGCCAATGCGTCGCTGGAAATGCTGGGGAGGAGATAGTCGAGGGGTTAGGTTGAGTCGGACTGGAAATGGCTCACTGGGATCTTCTAGTTTTACTTGTTTAACTCATCCGTCTGTAGACTTGCTGGGATCCCGTCACTCGAGCTGGCTTCGTTTGCCGGGGAAGCGAGTCTCTGTGACACAGAAACATGTAGAGTAGTAGCCTAATTATAGCATACTATAGTATAACTATAACAATGTATACCTATAGTAGAGTAGAGTATAATATAATAGAGTAAAGAGTAGACTATAGTAGAGTAGAGTAGAGTATAACTATAGTAGAGTATATTATAGCTATAGTATAGTATAGTATATTATAGAGTAGAATAGAATAGTATAGTATAGTATAGTATAGTATAGTATAGTATAGTATAGTATAGTATAGTATAGTGTAGTGTAGTGTAGTATAGTATAGTATATAGTATAACTATATTAGAGTATAACTATGGTACAGTATAACATAACTGTAGTATAGTCACATTCCGTTTAAACATGTGGGCTAAGATTAGCCATACAGCACCATCAATAATCTTTAGTTTATTCAATTTTACATAAAAAGGCACCAAACTCAGAGAATATGGCCACAGAAGCGTGTTAGAAGCATACGGTTATGTAACACTTGCTGTGCCACTTCAAAAGAAGTTCATCAGTAAATCACAAGTATCGAAAATTGGACCATTCATTTTACGAAGTACGAAATGTGTTCATACTACATCGTATGATAAATATGTCAGCTTTAGTCGACGGCTTTCAGGTCTACGAAAGAACGTAAATAAGACGATTGTTCAACGTCATGTGTGACTTATACAAAGCCCTGTGGAGTCGGGTTTCCCTATCCCCATTCCCTGGGTTACGTGAAACATTCTTGAGTACGACGTAGAACTTCAGTTAAATAAATAATCAACGCAATATAGTGCCTTTCAGTTCCGTACAGACACGCGCATTAGACGTTTTTATGAAAGCCGGATGCAATCATTCTCTCTTTCTATACCAGTAACAATGGTATTCGAAAGACACTGAAATGCCAAATCTCGCAGAGTGTATTGATTCTCAACTTTTCTCGTCAGAATATCGCCTATATGTCTGATATGGTCAGAAAGTAGCGGTATCCACCAAATAACTGACCTGCTTGTCCAAGTTAAGAGAGAAATTCGGACGCCATTTAGTCGACAATGCGAGGTTTAGAGGAATGGCGCGCTGTGGAACCCGACTGAATTTCGACTAAATCTCGCGTTGTGCACTAAAGCTCTACCGAATCTCTTTACAATAGTCTCGTCATAATATCTTTACTCAACATTTTAACTGTCTTTCCAATCTTATGTGAAAGCGACATTCTGACGAGACGCACCACAAATGTAACTTTCTGAAAAATTCTTGAGCACGTAGTTATGCACCAATCAAGTAAATACATATATAACAAATGTTCAGAGGACCACATGTGCTATCAACCAGGATTCACGTATGATTTCGCTATAGTTGCCACACGTTACGTAATACCACAGCTTAACAATTATCCACTCTAATACATGATAACACTTCTTTAATACAACACAGCATATATCTTTAGTCACGCATGAAGTATGTTGCCAAAGAAAAAAAAGAATCGAACTCGAGGTATAATATATTTTCCACAGTGACTTCTTTCTTTCACTGTACGGTGAAGGATGCCTCACAGCTTACGGCAGAAATACGGAATTTACACTTGCAAAAATATGACAAAACTGATCACATTGTAAAGTTTATTTTTACATATGATGACAAACGTTAACCAAAGCGAAGCTCTGACAACACCTAGAAATACACACATGAAACTTTCAGTAAAGATATTTGTCTGGTTAACGTTGATATTCATACGTATGAACGAAAAACTGGCGTTTTTGACCGAGAATGTTACTAAGCAACAATCTCATTTATGGCCACATAACTTTTATGGGTTATTCGACCAAGTTTTATACTTTTGATTTGGAAATTTACAGAATTGTGCTGGAATTTTGAAATTTGCACTTTCTTATCGTACCTCTCTGGGGCCCATTCTCCCCCTTACCGTACTAAGTCCTTTCCTTTAGCCAGTATCACATAGCAACACAAGCTGTACACATGGATATGTTGGAAAGAAAATGAAGTTAGGACACTTTTTCTCTTCTGCATAAGCTCGGTTTCTACGGCGAGCACTACGGCAAGGTGCCTCGGGTGACGTCATTATTATTCAAACACCAGTGGCATGCTGGATATTGTGCGGAGTTCAGTATGGTTCGACGAGGAGCGACACAAGTTATCTGAACTGCTATCGACTTATTCTAAACCTTGTTTCTGACACTGTCATATTTGACATTGCTCAATATTTTTTAGAGTGGGATGCTAAGAAATTCTGTTACAAAACAAAATTTAGTCTACTCGCTAGGACAATAGTGTAGGCTGTGTCACCGCGTTGAATTTGTTATAACGGCATGTTGACGCAGCTAGTGTAAAACAAATTACTCGCCACGCCCATAGCCCGGCATGCCACTAAACGTTCTTGTCGCTAGAACCGGGCTTAATGATTAGAAAAAGTATTCTAACTGCATTTTTCTTGCAATAATACGCACTAAGACGCACAACATATCAATGTGTAGAAAGGCAATTTTGGAAGCGAGTGTGGCTGATTTTCCAGACAGCTGAAGATAGTCGACTGCTTGAAAGAAATAGACTAATTCCCTCCTGAATAACCCTGCGACAAGTGATGTTTTATGAGGTTCAATTGGTAACCAATGAAAAACAATGTTATATCTTTTCCTTTTACTCCTAAACAATGATCGTGAGAATCCCCTGGGCTCTTCCTGGTTCCTCCCATCATAATGCTGGCCGCCATCATATAAGTGAAATATTCTTGAGTCCGGAGTCAAACACTAATCAAATAAATAACTAGATAATAAAGGAAAAATGTATTTTAGGTGTATTGTCAATGAAACGTAGTAGAAGCGTCCAACAATGATATCGCCTGCTCTGATTTAGCTGTACATGAGAAATGTTTAATGTGGGTTTGTACAGAGCTGAAAGGCAACTTTTGGCCTTATTGCTGCACTATAACCAGCTGGGCCGTTGCAGAACACACATTGTATAACTGGCAACATTAGACGGCACTTGGCCACATACTACGTGTATGTAAATATCAGTTGATATTAAAGCGGTTTACTGCACGGATTTATGATATACCTGAAGGCCTTAATATGCAAAAGTTGGCACTGGGTTATGCAAATTTGTAGAAGCACTGTCATATAAGCTCTGAGATGTGCCAGGGGGGTACAAGACTGTGCCGGGTAGGATTTAGTCACACAATCTGGCTATATTGCCTTACATAGATATAAACATTGTCACTCGCAATAGCTCGCTTGAAATGGCCTTTTATTAAAGGCTATTGTAGTGTGTTTATTGTCGTAGGAAAAATAAACATTTGAAAACAGCAATGTCGGACATTTTTGGTTATATATAATGTCCATTATAGCATATGCTTTTCTTTTAATGACGAACTATATAGCTCGAGTGAGATAGTTGGAGAGCTGTCACATTTTTTAAAACTAGTCTATGGGCATCCGAAAGGTGCATATCTCACCAGCATCTCCCCAAGACTTGGATCAATGAAAGTGCCTTCTAGAAAAAGGGCAATTTAAGATTTTTATAAAATTGAACCATTTATTTTGAAGGTTTGCTAAATGATTGCGACGGAGTATTCTATCAAGTACAGCTACTCAGTGTGTCGCCAATCATTACTGAGTTGTACGGGTTTATCATATGAATAATCTTATGATGTTCACATTTACATCATAAGTTCGCATCATATATTTGAAAAATATTAAAACCTAAGGATATTGAGCTGTTTACTTACTTCTTTACAAAAAACCGTGGTTATTTTGGGTGGTTTCGGCAGAACCGTATATTTACTACAGACGTAACGTCTCCAAACACAAATAAAACAAAACGACATCGTGTAAGTGAAACAGTTTGGAGTATGGTTCTAAATGACAATCAAATGAATAGATAATACATGTCATTTCTCTTCTATTCCCTAAAGTTCATTTTAGGCCAGACATACATGTTGAAAGAAAATTGTTGTTTTGACTGTTATTATTTGGAATAGGAATGACATTTCCTATTGAAATTCTATATCAGCTGATTCTAATGGACAATAATATTAACACTTCTAAGCAAACCTTGCCTGAATGTGTTTATAATCCGCTCACCTGATAACAGCCCTTGTGGGGTGATTAATGCTGTTCTTTTTGTTATCATGTTAATGAGGTCCACATTGCCTGCGCGAACAGAGGTCCGTAAAGGTAGTGGTCTACAGGTTACGCAAAATTTGTGGAAAGAGCAAGTACACATATATGTTTAGCATGGACATGTCTATTCACAACAGGTAATACGTACCCCCATTAAGTCAATCCCCCCAATTAGCTGGAACTAAGAAACAATTATATAATTTTGGTTTTTATCTTGAAGTGAGAAGAAAGCGCCCAATGAAAATGTGAAATACAAATGGCCACATTTCATCCCCCAAAGGTTTTAATATCCTAAAGTTGGCCATATAATCCAGATATTTGAATGTGTTTAACTCTTTTTTAATAGTTGAAGAAAATAGTTAAATTTTTTAGTTCTGGGGTCAGATGAACCTTGCTTCATGTTTTAACATTTTATCACTTTCACACAATTCAAAGACAAAACCTGAAGTTCCGACTACAAAACACACCGCATATACCTTCATGTAAGGTGAACTCACGCTTTACAGTGTGATTTGCATCTTATCGTAGTTCCAGATATCAATCCTTTGAGGAAAAATGCTCGGTTGTGAGGAAAGCTTTGTGTCCGAGAAAGTTATACGCGTTTGAATTTTTAAGACTTACTCAAATTCAAAGAATGTTGAGAAAGGTACTCCTAAAGGGCCATTTCCGCCGAGTACGATAATCGCAGCGATTCCTGCAAATGTTCCCGCTTCGACACCCACAGTGGATCACCTCTAATATAAGTAGTCGGGAAACGCAGCACTTCTGGTAGAAACGGCCCTTAAGGGTACTGTAATTTCTCCGCTGCTGTCAACAATGCTATAAATGATCTACCCTCGTTTATTCATCCTATGATATTTGTCCTCAAAAAGTGCTTAACCTGAGGTGATTATAACGTCATTAAATCCCTATGAAAACTACACCGTTAAATGTTCTACAGATCCGCTGTCAGAAACGTCGGAAATGGGCTCTTCCGATCAGACGCTAACAGCAAATTTTGGGATGAAGTTAGAAAACTCTCTGCATAATTCAGCCAGTTTAGTCTTTTCATCATCTTGATATGGTTCTCTATATTCTCAACAAAAAGTCACAGCCTTTCAATGTTCGTGTTTGGAATATTTTGCAGAGTGATAGGTTCAGAACCGGGAGTTTACAGAAAGGCTGTGTCCCGCCATCTCCCTACTGAAGGTCCAACTACCATCTGTGCCCATAGACCTGCACGGCCATGTCCATGCAGAAGTCAAACAGTCCTCATTATATGTCTGTGATTTCTAACGAATACGTCAGCCACAATTGGTCTACATACATGCAAGATCATACACACGCCTCCAAGAAGCCTAGGACTGGTTAGGTTGGTGCTTTTGTTTGCGTACCAGAATTGCGATATGTTCTCTATATATTAAGCAGAACTACATGCAATTCTGAATGGTTTGCCCTTTCTTTAGATTTAAAACCATCTTATATGGAATCTTATATTCATAGATTACCTCAGTGCTTTGCAGTCAACGGCTTCATTTATAATCATTTATAATCCTCTATAATCTTTTCTGTGCTTGGCGTCTGTTTTGTTTGGGTTCCGAGGCATTCCGCCGTACCTCGTAATGGACAAGACGCTAGTCTGGTCAAGCGAGCCGTGTGTCTGGGTGATGTCACTTCTAATGTCACACTTTCCACAGCTGAGGCAATAAATGAAGTAAAGTAATTATCATTTAAACACTGATAAACTGAGTGAAACACTTCAAGGAAGGGTCCTTTTTTTCAATCCTTTAACCCCGTTGTCAAACTTCAGGACAGCCTCCATTTTTCCATTTCTTAGTAGAAAAGCAGAAATATTGTTTCCGACTTCTGTGGGGACATATCCCTATCAATCAGTACTTAAAAAGATTCACAGTGAGCTATTCAGATCTGTGTAATGTTTGTAAGGCTGAGGTGACCATCCATTAAGTTTTACTCGTGTGTCCTCGAGTTCACATACAAATACTGTTTTCTGATCTTCTTGACGTGGGAATTGTTAACCCAACTGTGAGAGCTATGCCTTGTCCACTGAAAAAATAAAAGTTTAGTTTTTAAAGCTGAGGGGAATTATTTATGTAGGATCCACAGATTTTAAGGACGCCATTGCGGAAACAGTTCTCTAGGAATTGGCCATTGTTTATTAGAATAGCCTGAAACACCTCTAATTGCCTTGGCGCAAATTATCATTCGCTGAAATTATTATTATTTATGACGAGTAAGACATATTTGTCCTGAAGAATACATAACTTTACGTATTGGTCCAATCACAGCTTTGGAGTTGGATTCCTGGAGACTCGCCGACTCCGCTATTTCCGGGGCCTTTCCATTAGGAAGCAGTTGACGGCATTCAAAGGTCATTAGAGGTTGTTGGGAATCAGTTGTTTTCCCTCTGTATGACATGTACGTGCATACTGAGCTCACCCTGTGTGCCGCAAATAACGAAGTTCATGAGTTATTTGCCAGAAGTTGATGGTTTACTCAGAGCACACCGGTTTTCTGCACAAATAAAACTTATCACAGAAGAGTGAGTGAAAATTTCTGGAATGGCCTTCAATTCCAATCAAATGAACCAGCGGATGGTCGTGGATTTCCTCCCTCTACAATGCTGGCCTCCGTCGTATAAGTGAAATATTCCTGAGTATGGCGTAAAACCAGGCTAATATCGTTTTGTATACGCTTTATTCTTCAGCATGAGAGCTATGGTATTTGTAAATTATTATCAAAAGTAATCAATTCATATTATTAAAATTAGTCTAGCGAGTCAAATTGTAATTTAATGCCTATCCGATCCTATAAATCACCCATTCGGATACGCTCCACTGTGACATTTAGCTTAGACTATTCTTTGATCAAAGGGAGACAACCGAACGACTGCCCCCTAAACTGGAATGCAAAATGTTTTTTCTCCACAGAGCGCATTGACATATACATAGAGCGTGATATAGCCGCCTCCGTGTATCAATATCGTTGACGCCATGATATTTGGGAGAGCTTCTTGCGAGAAAGCCTCCGTAGAATATGAAGAGTCTTGGCAACATCCTAAATCCCACATAACAATACTCTTAACAGTACCTTGTGATTGAAGATTTCACGGTTTATATGGAAAGCGATTTTAATGAAGAGTTGTATCGCCTCAAAATGTGAATAGATAAACTACTTTTGTAAAATTTTAAAAATAATAATTCTCCAAGAAAATTAGCGTTTTATCTTGACAGGTATAAGCAAATCTTGCTGAAATGTGTTTATAAATTCCTTTCTCTGCCGCCGCATAAGTGAAATATTCTTGAGTACGGCGTAAAACAGCAATCAAATAAACAAACCCGTCACGATGGCATCCATGTGGAGTGATTAATGTTGTTATTTGTGTTATCATGCATATGAGGTACGAAGCCAGATAAGGACATCTCCCCCCCGCGGATCACCGTCCGCGGCACAAGAAAGGGGCAAATGGAATGGTACCGTCCGTCATCCAGCTTCCATAACACTGTCGTCATGAGCAGAGCTCTGCGTAAGTAGTGGTACGTAAGCGTTTTAGTCGTTGGTCAAGTCATTCATTCGCTGATATAATTATGAAAAACTGCTTATACAGAATAATGTGTTCTTAGGCAAAATAATCTCGGCAATTGCAGTGTGAGTATATAAGAAAGTCGTATGTGACGCACTGTCACAGGATAAAATCAGGAGCTTCATTTAAATTACTTGGATGTATTTTTGATTTGCTATATGATAATATTTTTCGTGACTTTATATTGCCTAAAAATTACATCTTGCCCGTATGTTCTTATGATCGTACATCCGTCCGTGTAGACCTATAAAACAAAATGTTCTGTATGCATGGAAAGACGCGGTATGTCCGCGACTCACTTTCGTCATATTCGCTTTTTGCTTTGGCAATTACGCGGCCATTTATCTTACTCTTAATACAGGTATACGTTCTAATTTTGGTGGCGAATACACGGTGTACAGCACAATGGAAATTTGCCTCTCTTTCCACAACTCCGCTCGAATTTCTCATATACTATCTTAGCTCTGGCCGACAGAGGTAACACGCCAGGAGCCTCTCACCAATGCGGTTGCTTTGAGTTAGTCCAGCTCATGCTGGCTTCCTCTCCAGCCGTAAGCGGGAAGGTCTGTCAGAAACCTGCGGACCTTTGTGCACCCCCCCACTCCCCCACCAACTTGCCCGGAATAAAGGTGTACAGCATAGAGAGTAAAACCGGAACAGCGACGACAGTGTGATAGCTGTCAAATGGTCACACGTATACGGTAACCGGTGAAGTATGGCCGAATTATGTAAAAAGATTTTACATGTAGTTGCAATTTATTACATGTCAATGGTTTAGAAATGCTCAAAATGCTGATGTCTTGAAATCAGACATAACGCATAAATAATCAGAATAAAATTTAGTTTGAAAAACAAATTTATTGCTCGAGTTTACACATAAATAAACGAAATATATTAATATGAGTTGAAATGAAGATTAAAATAAAGTATCATCAACATAATTCACATTTTCAGATAAATAAATGACGCTTGCTTTATCTCTTTGCGGTACGTAAATCACACTGTTCTGTTAGTATACATTCATCTCTATAAATATGGACTTCATAGTCTGAAATAAAATTTATCATTAAAGTACGCAACTAAAATAAGAGAACCTTACAATACTCTGCAACTGCTTCGTCGTCGCATTTCACCAACAGTATTAATGAGTACTGTTATGGTATATAATAAATTATATATATGTATATATTAAATAAGTATATCCTTTTGTAATGATACCAATGTTTCTGTTAACAGCAGAAGATGTATCGTTCTATCAGTAACTCTTTAGAGCACTTTGAACTTTTTCAGTAACAAAGCCCAGTGGTGAAGGTATCCACGATGATGACAGTGGTGACTTGTCGAGAAGCGTTCTTAGCTGTTTTCGTGGAGAAAGCATGTTTTTCATGGTGTTGGACAAAATACCCATACCGTTCGCCTCTGGTTTATGAGATCCATTTACTAATGATTCTGTTCTTATCGCTCTCTGTTTAGCAAGCAGATTTGGGATTGTTGTTCTTATGGCCTCCTGAGCCTTTTCTAGAACCGTCGCTCCTGAAAATATGACACCGTTTCTACCATGGGAAGCCCGATAGAACGTACATATAGGATTCGCCAAGAAAAACTGTCTGTAAACATGAACATTCAGAAATCCTTCGTGGTTCGAGGTTTTAGCGCCTACCCTTTGGGGAATGTTAAACAGATCAGGGCAGTCCACCAGGTCTGATTGCAAAGCCCCATTTTTCCACCGTAACCAACTGTGTTTGTGATCGTCATATGCATTTAAGTAAGCGTCCACGATGATTGCGTGCGTTTCGACGGACAAAGCGTAGGCCAGTAGTGACGTTATGACGGCTTCGCATCGAGTATCTATTGTCTCCTGAATATCTTGCACCAACAAATTCTCTTCCGTTACAAGCACATCCCTATATTGTACGTCTTCGTAGGGCTTTGACCAGCAAGATACCAGATAAACCCGAGGGAGGTCGGCTAGATTCGGTATTAGCCCTTTCAAGTTCCAGCAAAACGCACCGTAATTTCTTAGAAGCACTTCCCCATCCGTGTTGTCTGCTTTGTTTAGAATGATACGCAGTTTTCCTTCGTGGCCTTTAAGTCTACGGAAGACCTCCCGTAACTGTTTCCCGGCATCAAGCTTTGAGGAATCGAAAACGAAGAAGATAAGAGAAGCCCTACTGATAAACCACTGGCAGACTTCTATATAGTGGTGCCCCTGCATCTGTTGATCAGAGTTTTCCATGATACCTGGGCTGTCAATTACTGTGAGGTGGTTTAGTACCTTAACTGGAAATTCAGCCCCGTGTAAATTAGCCGCCAAGTTCTGGAAAAAAACATTAAGGCATTGTACATGCAGGAATATACATGAAATAAATCTAATGCACAGGTATGTAGAGAAAAAATAAGCCTAGTGTAAAGATAGGCAAACACAGAAAAATAAGCCTAGTGAAAAGGTTATAGAAAATAAATACAGTGTAAATGCAGGTCAAGAAATAAGTTCACATATATTTAATAAGTTTATGATACATAGACAATAAATCTTGTGTAAAGGTTACATACAAAATAAATCTATAGCGTAAAAGTAAGTATATATCCAGAAATTCAATCCTATAGGTGAAGATACAGTACGTACATGCTGAGAAGAAATTTAGTGTAATATGAATGTAAGAGAATGCATATAGCATAGAAAGTACACACATGGATGGAAATCTCATGTTACGCTGTGTCTTGATACTTAAAAATCTGCCTGCAAAGATCGAAGAATACTCTTACTGGGCAGAAAAACTGTATCATATTCCCAAAATGACCATTCTGCAGAGATCATCCGAGACTTTTCCATATACTTACCATTCCATATTTCGCTAATGCAGAGTAGGGCTTGGATTCATCGGCCAACAAGGCGGTGCCAGGCAGCATCTTCCGTCTGCGGCCGTGGTCAATTATAACGAAATCAGACGACGTGGGATCCACACCTATACGTGCACCATAGTAATTGTCCTGATTAGTTCATTGCCAAAACTTGACCAAACTGTTTCCAGTTACCATTCATTTCTTAATAGGGCAGCACAGTAGATCTACACAAGATAAAAGGAGCAAAACCGATATCAAATGTATTTCGCAACACTTTAAATTGTACATATCTATAGAAATACTAGGTCATCTATCCTTTAGCCATGCTTCTCATTAAGCACATTTTTGGTATACGTACCAACCCTCAATGCGTGAGGTCCTTCCAAGCCTAGAATGTAGTTGATCATGGAGGTCTTACCCGAGCTTCGAGGACCAAGTACAAGCAGAGATGGTTTTGCATGGATATCGGATACTGGCACAACAAGAACAACCAATCAAGTCAAACCAATATATATCGCAACAAATATATTACTATCTGGTTACCTTCGCAATCACGAAAAGGTGCAGCAGGCGCATCATCACCATCACAAATTCAACAATACAGGTACAAATACCTCTGCCTATATGACTGGCTAATAAAATTTGATTTATTTATTTGATTGCTTTTTTGCGCGATACTCAAGAATAATTCACTTATACGACAGCGTCCGGGTGAGTAAAAAGGGGAAGTAAATGAGTAAAGAGGCAAACCAAATCACATAAAAAATTATCCATGTATAACAGCATAAAATACGTCAGTATTCTGCATAAATGCCATCAAATCACTAGACTACGTTAAGTTTTCAGCGTAAAAGATTAAAACCACTCTAACAGCATTATTATAACCCCAACCATTTTACTGTTCTTTTTTGCCCTGTGCTGTAGTTGTTTAGATACTTACATGGGTTGTATCTTCTCTTCAAGTGAAAAAATTTATAAGCATCCTCCAGAGGTCTGATATTGGACTTGTAGATACTAACCAATTCATCCAAAATAACTTTATCTACAAAGGGAACGATGGAAATATAGCAGGTTACTGACATAATATACGCGTTTTCAGGTTTCCCTACGACCAAATTGAAAACCAGATATTTCTGGAGTAATACGGAGGCAAATTCTGGGGTCAGTTTATGGTTTAAGATAAATTCAGCTATGAATTATAATGAAAAAGTAAAGACTCTTTGCGGCACGAAACAACAGCTAAAAGGCCAAAGCGCGGAATACGTATTCTAGAATTCTTTGCAGCCAGCGTAGTAATTTATCCCTCAGTTTACTAGCATTATATTCAGATTATTTCATAATTAAGCGTACATAACTTGCAAACCTTATTTTCAAAACGCTCTTCATCTTTGTTTATTAAGGCCTGTAAGTGATTGGTGTTTAACGGGGTATACCCAAAAAAAATTCTATAAATTTTAAGGGTCGAGGAGGTAAACCCGGATAAAACCATAGGCTAGTAACTAAAACTTTGCCTTATGTGACATATATACTTCTGCCGTTAAGGCAAGTGATGTCCAATAAACAATAAGGTAAGGCTTAAAAAAATATATCGCCACCTAAATCCCCTAGAAAAGAGGAAATAGGGTCCTCTATAGTATTCTCTGCATGTGGGAGACCGAAATTGATCCACTTTTATTATTATTTTTTTATCAGGACCCAGTCGTTCAAAAACTGTCTTGAGACCTATATAACACATTTGACTTTAAGCTAAATTTTCAAGTTTGTCCTTTGCCACAAAGCAATTGCCTGATAGTATATTAACTATGAACTAAGCCTTCTTCTGTTACATGGAACGTGGGCTTTGGATAATTGCAATAGCTGCTAAGTTTCACTAAAATTTTAAATATATAATATGACTTAATACAAGTATTAGTTAATGCA
This sequence comes from Liolophura sinensis, assembly GCF_032854445.1. Lineage (NCBI taxonomy): Eukaryota > Metazoa > Mollusca > Polyplacophora > Chitonida > Chitonidae > Liolophura > Liolophura sinensis. Next base: position 46,462,065 of record NC_088301.1, on the reverse strand, counting down.
CTTTCAAACGACCGCGCCATGGTATTCTTTCATTTTTTGGCCTGGGCACAAAAATAGCGAAGCGCATTTGAACAACTCAAGATACCATTTGCAAAATGGCACATACTAGAGAATGTGACCCCCTTTTAAAATTTAAAATGAGTGCATTAACGAATACTTACATGCGGAGTGAGGTCGTGTTGAGGCATCAGAGTTTAGAATGGCTTCGATATGGTCTCTGTTGCGTTTCTTCGCTTCTAAAAATATCGAAAGAATAAATGGATGAATGGGATTGAACAACAAATTGGCAATCTTTCAGCTATACCGTGTCAAGAAAATATTAGACGGAAACAGTTACAACATTCGACATGACAATGAAAACATCAATAACCGAAAAGAAAAAAATACAGATGCCTTTATATTTAAGCCATCTAACACAAAAACCCTGAAAAAGACAAATAGCGGTATATAACTAGTCTCGTCCGTATTTGTACTGTAGTTAACCCAATACATTAACCTAGTCCACCAGACTCCAAAATAAAGCACACATGCTACCTATACCCGCTTTTGTGGCATTCCTTAAAGGAGAAGAAAATTTAAATATCAATCAAACATAATTGAAAACAGTTTGGATTTCCTCGCAGGTGCATGCCATAAATAAAATTATAATATGTACCTCAAGTTGATAAATTATAAATAAAATCAGCGCCAAAATCCGCTGTGGGCGACTCCATTTTGCCTAAGAAATAGTCGTGTTAGGAGAAGAATTGCCGTCGGAAACGGCCGAAGTGCAGTTCGTACATTTCCGGTGGAACTCAAAAAATGTGCTCTTTTCAGCCTATAGTGTCATGTTTTTAAATTTTCTTCTCCTTTAAATTAATGAAACATAAACTGAGTGCATGCATGGGGATGAAATCAATTTGAACATACTGTAGATTTCTCCATGTTATACTGATAAAATGCAGTCCGCCTATTTCCTCGAAGTACTTTTTATCATCAGATTTTTTCAGCGAAATTATTAAAATGAGATTCAAGAACGAACGTATATATAGTATATTCCAATGTGGAAATCCTAGTTGACATATGCACATATCTATTAGGAGACAATAGGATTATTTAGTCCACGGCAGTTATATATATATATAGGCTTATATATACGTGTTGGTAGGCCTATGTAGTAAGTTTGTCTGGCTGTATACCATGCATGGGGTATGCCCATTCGATGGGCCATGACGGTTATTCTTAGCACCAAAAACGACATCACGTTTACGAATGCACACGTGTAATTATATTTGTGTTCTGAAGCCTTAATCACAACAGGTTATCTGTTACAACAGGGTAAGGTCGGTCTAAAATGGAGAGTGCGTATTACCAACGGTACTCACATAATGTTATGGGCATAAATTCTGGACTTTGTATGTAAGCAGTAAGATTAATATATAGAGGCCTGGCTATGCTCTGACTAATGCATGGATACGCACACATGCACAGCCTACAATTCGAAACTTGAGGGCAATGACGAGTGGAGGCTATAATTCTGGTGCCAGAGTTACTAAACAAAAAACAGAACTTAATGCTATAACGATCACACGGATGGGTGATTTACGTACCTTCCATTTTCCTTAAAAACGATTATGCCCGAATTCAGTTGTAATGATCTGAAACAGAAATTATGCATCAGAAGCTTTCAGGGATAGCGGTGACAAATACAATGCAGCAAAAAAAATGACTTATTAAACCATGCACGTGACAAGGTCACGGTACATTCTACACCCGCATCACCTTTTCATTTGGCCACATGCCATATGTTCAAAGGGGATGTGGTCACATACATGTACACTTTGGAAACTATATTCTGGCTCAGACTGAGCCTCTTTACATATGACAGCATGTCCTATACATGTGCAGGTATACTGCAGGCAAATACACCATGCATCAACACCCAATAACAATGTTGTGTAACTTCCAAGTTAATTAACACCAAATGCAAACCAAACATGGCTGGCTGAGCTGTCAATGTTCAAGTCTCTTGTAGCCCTAAACTACTGAAGCCAAAGGGTTGGTGACAGTAACATTCATATTTGTATCTTCTATGACGGCGTAGTCCGTACAACAACCGAAGCCATAGCTATTCCCAACCATCACTGTTCGAGCTCAGAGTGAACACAAATGCTAACCACATTCAAAATGATATGAGGCATGCATTTTTCATGCAATCAAAATAAATTAAAACACGGTGAACGCCTACACTGAGCAAGCCTATGATATACAATTAATGTAGATGGTGATGATGACAGTATAACAAACGTGAACATTTACAGTTACATGTATTTAGGCTCACCACACACGCACTGGGTCCTGGAAAACATCCGCTGATGCCGATTAGTCTGTTATCCGAACAGCTGGCCAGGCTTGCGTGGCAGCCGAGCTCCGTTATCTCTCTGTGTTCAGCTGCTAGTGTTATGCGGGGTGTGTTAGCGTCTGTTGTGTACACGCTGCTCAGACAGTCTGACGTGCATATATCTGACCGGTCAGTTGTACGGCTGGACATAAGCGGGCATGGTCAACCGACACGCTTGGACTAGTTGTGGGCACACAAGCCGGTATGATTTAATGAAGCCTGCATGCTATTGATCGGCTATGCGAGGACAGTCTGATCTTGGCTATTCATAATGAGTGTGTCCAGCAGTGTCCGAGCGCTCCGTTGCCGTGACAGCCTGCGAGTTGCAACTCGTCTCTATAATGCAATGATCTGTGAGCCGCATGACATAGGGTCAACAAAATTTGGCCACGTTAAATAATCACTGTAATGCTTCACATGTGCATCTGTCGGAATCAAAAGATGTGTGAAGTCTCAACTTAAAGGATTTGTTAAGTTGAGCTCGCTGTTTACATCACGTGACCGATGGCTTGACCTCAGTTCATTGAAGAATCTGCTATTCACAATGAGAATCTGAGAAGGGAGTCAACGACTTACAAATTTGTGGACGCCAATCTCAACTTTACAAGAATTTAACTGTACGCATCGTGATTATACACTTATTAAACCCGTTCATTTGTTCCTTTATTCTCCCCACGTCGGTATATATACCCAACATCAATGTAATTTAATTCCGCCTACACTCTATACACCTCTACAAATGACATATGGATCTTACTGCTACGTAAGAAACTTTTTAAACAGCTATAGTTTATCGTTCTCTTTCAAAGATTGTAGCTCATTGCATACCTGTGGCCAAATAAGGTATAAACAATCGTAGATTTGCTAAATAATACTGTTTAAAGTTCGCGGGAAACGAGGAGGTACAGTATAGTATGAAATATGGCAGTTCTGGTGGATTCACTGGGATTTCTTTTGTTGTTTTTAACGGTCATTGCTTTTTATATCAATATAATTGTTAATTTGCATATTAATCAATTTAGTTTCCATAACTGTTGTAACTGCCATAACTCTGGACCTATCTATAGTGAAACATGTTGGTCACGTAAATGTACATTTACTATATCATCTAAGGCTGTATGAAATGTGGAGGGCTGAGTAGAACTACATCGCTACTTTCTTAGTCTTTGGTATAATCAAGGAATACATTGATCTGCCAGTCCTACTATAAATTTTCCGCATTTCCTGTGGTCACCCTGTAAGATTGTTCATTAAACTTAGCACGTGCTTAGCATTAACAGAGTATTGAAAATACAGGACAGGTTCGAGATAGGGGATGATATTTTTTTCTATCAGAGTTTGCTGTTTTGTTTTTATGGGTTTTTTTCTTTTTTTTGTATTTTTGAGACTTCAGTCAACATACTGCACAGTTTGCTACGCTTTTCCTTGTTATCCTTGAACGCATTTTAATGAAAGGTGGTGCATTATGATACACCAACTTGTATACATTTATGTTGTTCTATATACATGCATATACGGGATGAATATATTGGGTTGAAGGTACACTACAATACAATTACTGTTGGCTGATCAGACGGGTTAAAATGACATACTCTTGTCAAATATGATTAAAGACTTACATCCTGTAGGCGTGCAGCCACGCCAGTGAAGACAGTGTGATACTTAGAAGATGTTCACAGGTTTAACCGAACAAATACGGCCTCTTGTCAGTTTAGCTCAGTTAGGGTTTTATTCTAACTGTTCACATAAATTCTTGAATTAGGACACTCTTGTCTTATGATTAAAGACTTACATCCTGTAGGAGATCTAGCTAGCTTTGTACACTATAGGTACATCATAATGAAGTTCTACACAAAGGGAGGGGTTACAGACAGACTACGCGCACAATAAACCATCAAGATCCCATTGTTCATTGTTATATTGGGGCCTTGTGGGCAAGAAATGGTAACCAGTACTCCCTTGTGTGGCGTTACATAATAGTTAACTACTTATTGCTTTCCGTCAATATGATGTATATCATATCTGTGAAATTGCTAAGGTAACTTGCAAAAGGTCCGTAACTAACTTCGGTTTCCTTCACTCATAAAACTGGGCGCTATATAAAGATATTATGTATAATTGTCTTTTTGAGTATATAAATGTTTCAAGTGTAAAAGAAAACACATTTATAGATACCTTAAAACAAACAGATAAATTCAACGCTCAAATAAATAGAAATAATTTATCCTCATCTTCCTTGCGTATACTTGTATAGTTTACACCTTATTATGCAGAACTAATCTACTCATCTCCCATCGCAATGTATTAAAAGTGTATTAAAAGTTAAACTAAACTTAAACCTTAATAAAGATGTATTGGATTGAGAGTAAACCAGAGCAGCGACGACAGTGTGATAGCTGGCAAATGGTCACACGTAACCGGTGAAATACGGCCTCTTGTCAATTTACCACAGTCAGGGCCCTATTCTAACCGTTCTAAAAATTACACGCCCCTAGCATCATATCTTTAGCAGAATTAGGTAAAAATTAGTAAGAATTAAAAAAAAATTCATTGATGTCAATTGAAATTTATTAGATTTACTTATTTGATTGGTGTTTTACGCCGTACTCATGAACATTTCACTTATACATCTGCAGGTCGCTGAAGGACCTTCCCACATACAGCAATTTATTAGACGTCACTGATGGAGAATTACGGAAAAAGAGATGTGTTGCCATCACATTTAACACACAATCGCATACCGATCTAAACTGCTAATATACTTTTGAACAACCGGACACAGGTTCTATAGGTTATAAATTGTGTTGAACTACTCTACTCATTTTGGTTATGGCTATCTAATGGGTTTAACACGTGTGGGGAAACCGGAGAGATCTGGCCAAAAACATTCATCATGCAGACGATTCCGAGGTTTAGACGCCATCGTGCGTTAGCAGGGCATGAACACGTGTAACCAAACTTCATACAAATTAACAATACACAATCTAGGCCCTATTTGCAGGCTTATAACCGAAAATGCCACATCTAGGAAATGTCTCTGTGCTATAACTCCAGATATTTCAATTCAACACATATCATTCCAATCTCATAGGACCTATAACGGATTCAGGTTCTAGTGAGTTTCCGCGTGGGGGCGGTCGCGCGTATACCGGAAACTGGACTTAAAACCCTGGAGGTGAACAGCCTTCAAGTATATAAGCGTTGGCCGAATGGAGCGAGTTCTCAATTAACGCATCCATGACGAATTTTGCTTCAAATGAAATATAAAGAAAGTCATCCTTTTATATGGTGCTCTAGATTTGTACTCTGTACGTGAGTGCATAATGTCAGAAGATGTACATTGTTTAAATCAAAAGGATTATACTGATAAAAACTAAATCTAGATTAGGACTCCAGAGGGGTAGGGGGTTGTCGTAACAGTTCTTAATCCGATTGGCATTGGTCTCATACAGCTTATATACAGTGTATATCGTTCTTTTCAGTACTATATGCCATACAATTTCATCCTGCATGCGTCATTCAGTCTACCTTTAAAGCAATGAAAAATGCCACCAATTAGTTGGTAGGAGATAGCCTAAAAGCTACTTAATGCCATACAAATTACGCATATCCTTATCTCCAGTTCTATGAAATACAGTACCATACTGCATGTAGTCTACCCCCCAAAACAGTGCCACGAGTGGTCCTAACCTATCAATTTTTCTTATATATATAATATATACCTAATGTATTATAATAATCATAGTTCGATTGTATACAAGCTCTAAAACTGAAGCGATAAGTGTTTTTGACATGATCAAGAGCAAGATTTGAGTTCTTTTTCAGTATAGCAATTACAAATTATCCCTGTTAGTAATGCGAGGAACACTGATCAAGAAATCAAATGAAAGCATGCCAAAAACTCATTTTATCACGTTCACATAAAAAATGCAACCAAAACAATGACACCAATAGGCAGAACTAAGACGTGTGTTGTATCAATGGTATAATGTATTCAAAGATATACACTATGCCTGAAAACATAAATCTGATCATTTAACATCTAATATGTCTGTAATGCTTTGTAGGTTTTGTAAGGAATAAAAAACATTTAAATCTAATGTAATTGCAATGTAAAATAATCAAATATTCCTGTCTTGTGTTCACCTTTAAGCACTGACGAAAAATGAAAACAAAAGATAGGTATATGGAATAATTCACACAAAATAGCACTCTGGATGACCATGTATCAAAGTGTCCAAATTCGTGAAAGCAAGAAATACCCGAAAGATTTCTTCAACTTATGCCCTGACACACAGAGTGACATTATAATCATTGCAGTTAACACGGCAACCACTTTGCTGATCAGAGCCTAAGGTGCCTCCTTGAAAAAACTTTGTTATATAGAAAATGTTTACCACTTAAACAAAAACATATGTGATAATAAGAATAAATTTGACTCAACTCCAACTAGTAGTAAACCATACAACACCCCTGAAACTCTCTACAACTCTCAATACACGACAACTGGGCAACACAAATGAAATGAACGACCTTAGTGGCCATTTACAATATTACTAATTGGTACAATCCACATAAACTCAAAACAAATCACACATGCACCATATAATGTGATTGTAAAAGGCATAATGTTAAACCTTGAAGAAAACAATCACTGGAATGTTCATTTTCATTAAATTATGCCGCATCAAGATTAAGATAGGTGAGATACACATATATTAGGTGAAAAATACAACACAAAAAACACAGGCTGTGGTAGAAGACCACCCCACGCCCCCTCCAAAACAAATGTACACATACATGTATTTATATTCATACACCGGCAGACAAATTAAAGTGACCCAAAAACTAGACATCATACAATCATACAAGGCATAAACATACTCTAAAATGACCAATAACAGCTTGAGCAAAAATAATGTTCTGAAAAATATAATACTTTATACTTTACCAAGAATATATATGAATCAATAGTTCAAATATGAGACAAAACAAATGAAACATAAAAAAATCAAAACTTTCTCCAATTTCTCTACCCTCATACTTCATGTAATTACATTAAATCCAAGACAATGCACTAAGTGCTTTAATATATCAAAGTTGACGTTGAAAAATAACCCTTGCTCAGCATCATGCTGTCATCGTCTCCAGGAATTCTTCCAACTTGTGTCCTAGCTGAAGTTTTTTTGCCTCTGGGTTTTCCTCCAAAGCTTCTATAATCTTTAAACAAGAAAACAATTGGATTACGCATTCAGTCAGTTTTCATATGTTCATGTTTTTACGATGTTATATTTGAAAGATTCTGCATAAAAAACATGGAAGTCAAAAAAAGCATAGCATAGAGAGTAAACCTAGAGCAGTGTGACTGTGATGCTTGTTTTTATATACAGTAGCTGGAATTAGTTTTGTTGCTTGAAACTGATAAGAGCTTCTCTATGAAAGTTAACATACACATGTAGTAATATTAATTATTAATTAATACTAGAATTCAGATGACTGACATCCCCCCATACAGCCCCCAACATTTCCAAAAATGAAAGGAAGAAAACTAAGAAAACCTTAACAGAAATGACAGGACGTCATGTTGCTTAGTTTGGCTTCATACTGATTGTGCATTGATTGAACTACTGGTACATCCATTATGAAAGGAGAACTGCAGAAATCAGAATAGAATATAGTGTACATGTACATGAAAATACCGAAACAGGAGTAATTATTAAAATAATTACCCGATTACCGTTAAAATTTAAGCATGGACAAATTCAGATGATATGCAAGATGTATGGTAAATCGCAATAAAATTGGCCCAGAAGTTTGGACGGGGTTATATGGACAAAATTTGAATACATGGAAAGCATTGTCACATAAAGTCCTAGACAGGTGTAATTAGGAACATAATTACCCAAATTGCCATAAAACTCACGCATGCACAAGTTCAGATGATAGGCAAGGTGTATGGTAAGTTTCATCTAAATCTGCACAGTAGTTTGGTGGGAGACGCCAAGAGAAAATCGTGTCTACATACGAACAGACAGAATGATTCCAGTATACCCCTAACTTTGTTGAGGGGGTATAATTAATATACTAACAGACAGACAGGGTGATTCCAGTATTCCTGCCCCCCCCCCCCCCTTTCAAACTGGTTGAGAAGTATATAGTAATTAATATAGTACCATACTCACTTTACACTCGTGAGACTTCACCACTTTTGACAGTTCATAGAAAGCCGCTGTTTTGCTGAAGAGGTTGTTTGCATGTAAGGCCTAAAATGTGAACACAATAATAACATAAGATGCCCTAACCAAAATCTCTCATCTCTGGGGTTTATCTTTTTAATTATTTATTAGATTAAGTAATGCTCATTTTTTTTCACAGGCATTGTTGTTAGTTTTATGGGTGGAAGAAACGTGATTACCCATAAGTAAACCACCAACCTTAACCATGTACCTGTAGTAAACCACCAACCTTAGCCATGTACCTGTAGTAAACCACCAACCTTAGCCATGTACCTGTAGTAAACCACCAACCTTAGCCATGTACCTGAAGTAAACCACCAGCCTTAGCCATGTACCTGTAGTAAATCACCAACCTTAACCATGTACCTGTAGTAAACCACCAACCTTAGCCATGTACCTGTAGTAAACCACCAACCTTAGCCATGTACCTGTAGTAAACCACCAACCTTAGCCATGTACCTGTAGTAAACCACCAACCTTAGCCATGTACCTGTAGTAAACCACCAACCTTAGCCATGTACCTGTAGTAAACCACCAACCTTAGCCATGTACCTGTAGTAAATCACCAACCTTAGCCATGTACCTGTAGTAAACCACCAACCTTAGCCATGTACCTGTAGTAAACCACCAACCTTAGCCATGTACCTGTAGTAAACCACCAACCTTAGCCATGTACCTGTAGTAAATCACCAACCTTAACCATGTACCTGTAGTAAACCACCAACCTTAGCCATGTACCTGTAGTAAATCACCAACCTTAACCATGTACCTGTAGTAAACCACCAACCTTAACCATGTACCTGTAGTAAATCACCAACCTTAACCATGTACCTGTAGTAAACCACCAACCTTAGCCATGTACCTGTAGTAAATCACCAACCTTAACCATGTACCTGTAGTAAATCACCAACCTTAACCATGTACCTGTAGTAAATCACCAACCTTAACCATGTACCTGTAGTAAACCACCAACCTTAACCATGTACCTGTAGTAAATCACCAACCTTAACCATGTACCTGTAGTAAACCACCAACCTTAGCCATGTACCTGTAGTAAATCACCAACCTTAGCCATGTACCTGTAGTAAACCACCAACCTTAACCATGTACCTGTAGTAAACCACCAACCTTAACCATGTACCTGTAGTAAACCACCAACCTTAGCCATGTACCTGTAGTAAATCACCAACCTTAACCATGTACCTGTAGTAAACCACCAACCTTAGCCATGTACCTGTAGTAAATCACCAACCTTAGCCATGTACCTGTAGTAAATCACCAACCTTAGCCATGTACCTGTAGTAAATCACCAACCTTAGCCATGTACCTGTAGTAAACCACCAACCTTAACCATGTACCTGTAGTAAACCACCAACCTTAACCATGTACCTGTAGTAAACCACCAACCTTAGCCATGTACCTGTAGTAAATCACCAACCTTAGCCATGTACCTGTAGTAAATCACCAACCTTAGCCATGTACCTGTAGTAAACCACCAACCTTAGCCATGTACCTGTAGTAAATCACCAACCTTAACCATGTACCTGTAGTAAACCACCAACCTTAACCATGTACCTGTAGTAAACCACCAACCTTAGCCATGTACCTGTAGTAAACCACCAACCTTAGCCATGTACCTGTAGTAAACCACCAACCTTAGCCATGTACCTGTAGTAAACCACCAACCTTAGCCATGTACCTGTAGTAAACCACCAACCTTAGCCATGTACCTGTAGTAAATCACCAACCTTAACCATGTACCTGTAGTAAACCACCAACCTTAGCCATGTACCTGTAGTAAACCACCAACCTTAGCCATGTACCTGTAGTACACCACCAACCTTAGCCATGTACCTGTAGTAAACCACCAACCTTAGCCATGTACCTGTAGTAAACCACCAACCTTAGCCATGTACCTGTAGTAAACCACCAACCTTAGCCATGTACCTGTAGTAAGCCACCAACCTTAGCCATGTACCTGAAGTAAACCACCAACCTCAGCCATGTACCTGAAGTAAACCACCAGCCTTAGCCATGTACCTGACAAAACTCCTAACTTAAAGAGCCAGAACTGGATTTGAAACATGACTTCAATGATCATGTGGGCCTCTGTGGCCAAGGTGGTTAAAGCGCTAGCATGGCGCAAACACTCAGGAGGGTCTCACCGATGTAGTTTTACGTCCAGCTCATGTTGGCTATCTCTATGGTCCCATGTGGTAAGGCCCATCAGCAACCTGTGTGTGGTTGCGGATGTCCCCTCCGAATACAATGCTGGCTGCTTTCATATATGTGAAATGTTCTTGAGCACAGTGTGAAACACCAATCAAATAAATAAATAATTGAACAAGGGCCTAACAGTTGTAGCAGTTACAGCCAGCACTTGAACCATCTTAGCCAGCAAAAGTCCCCTGCCCACATTCCGCCCCCCCCCCCCCCCCAGTAGTATCTGTATAATCTAGTATACAGTACATCATTATGTAGATTCATAATGTTTTAGTAGGTTTATGGTAAGGTAATTAATACCACAGCTAACAGGTCATACATGTACATGTATAGGCTTATACAAACTCTGACTGTCAAAGGGCAGTGGCTATATTAAGGGACCAAAATAATACTGAAACTCACAAATCCAATATAAATGCATAAATTTCAACAAAACAAAATGTCAGATTACCTTTGTTTGGTTAATACTTACCATGGACAAATTGGACAGCTCTTCAGTGATATCCTGCTCTGACACAGCAGAGCTGTCTTCCACACGGTCATAGAAAGTAGACACACTTTGTCTGTAACGGATCACATCCTTACTGAAAAGCAGTTTGCTAGCTGGGGAGTCCTGGAAAAGAAATGAATTCAGTTTCAATGATCAACACAACCCTTAAACTATTACAGAGGTCGCCTCTCTTGCTGGATACATGTCACAGACTGAATTAGTAACAATACTTTGGCTGCACTAGTGCATCCAGATTTACAAAATGGCTACATAGACAAATTGTTTTGGGTATACTGGCTAAAAAGTGGGTGCATATACATGTACAATGTATGTCTACCCACAACCATTAATTTCAAACTCAACACATGTATTCATAAGATGACAGTGTTGCAGCCAATCAAGTTACATGGCAGACTGGCTTAGCCTCCCATTAAATTACTATTCTCTCTTTGCTACTGTTTTACTTAAGGTAATAGGTTGCAACTCCGGTCACAAGTTTAAACATATGATGTAAAACATTACAAATTCGTACTAACAATGCTTCATTATGTGACATATGGTAAAAATAATGGCTTAAGACTGAAGATTTAGGACTTGCTAAATAGGGAAACAAGGTCAGAACCCTTTCAAACGCCACTATTTGGATTTTATGTGACATGTTTTTTGTATCAACACTTTTTGACTATAGATTCCTTTAACAAAGAAAAGAAACTTTGAAAAATCAAGAATGAAAGAATTTGTAATAATTGAATGAAAGGAAAAGAAATTCCTCAGGCAAGTAGCATCATACAAAGAGGCACAATTGGTTGTTTGTGTTTCAGATATAAATGGCAAATCCTGATTGTTACGCACAAACAGACAAAAAAGCTGAACACACATGTAATGGTTGAAGTACACACATGTACATGTATGCTAACAGAAAAAGAGTTACTTTGGCTTCAGCACCTTTTGTCACTACAGATGAAATCATAATGAAGTCAAAATGGTCATATATAAAGAAAACTTCACAGACATAAACTCGACTTTTATAACACTCTAGATTGAGCACACATTACAAGACAACTCGATATTCTACATAAGAAATTTTACAATTTACCTTGCCCATACGCAGTTCTGTGAGAGAACAGCTGTCTATGAAACACTGAGCCAAAACCTCTAAACTGGGCTCAGAGAGATCAGGCTTGCACACATCAAAGGCATGGTGAGGAGCCTTCAGCAGTTTACCCCAGTACCGAATAGGCAAACTGCAATTACATTTAACACCTCATTTATTATACTGGTACAATAACAGGCTCATACGTCTAAATCTGAAGAATGATACAATTTGCTTCATACCAAATATCTATCAGTTTCAATAAGCGATCACTTTCTCTAACATGGAATCAAGTTTGAGATGGTAACATCTGTCATAGCAACAAGTAGCCTTACAACCAAGTTCTAGTCAACACCATAAGCCGAAGGCAGCAAGTTTGCATTTTTTTTTACACATATGCATTTCTTTCATTGTTGTTTAATGTAACACTCAAGAATTTTTTACTTAGAGGATCAGTAGTATGGGTGGTGGAACCTGTAGAGCACGATTAATCTTTACAGGATAGAGCTATAAGGTTAATTATTAACCATGAAACTGTTCATCTCAAATAATTTGTACAAACTGAACAGTGAAGATTTTGATCATGAACAGTTTTTTTTTTTTAATTAAAGGTACATGTAGTTATTAAAACTGGACCTACGTATTGCTCTTCCAGATGTGACAGACGTCAGAGTCATTTAATCCATTGTCTGAAGCCAGTTGATCAAAGTAGTCAAACAAAAATTTAACTGCCACTGGTACACTGGATTGACTAAATACAGTCTCCACAAAATGATCTAGGAAAGTCAACAGTGGAACCTACAGACAAAAAACAGATGTGTTAACCAATTTTCAGCATTTATACCAGAGTTCTGGAATTTATAAACCCAATAATTCTGAACATCCTCTTACGTTTTCAACAGTTCCCAGTTTAGGTTCATATCTCCCATCTAATAACAGACAAATAAGTAAATGTTCTATCGAGGAAATAATATTCCTGCTATGGGTGTCTGGCAGCAGTTTTATAGTCATTAAGGTGGTTGTTATCTTAGGTTGAAGGCGCAATCTGGGACCTAAAAATTTTTTAACCTCGTCTATCTTATTGTCTATAAAGCTGCCACTGGACACCCATAGTAGGAAACATTATTTCAATTCTATAACCCTCCCCAAAAAGTTTAATAGAAGTAATCTTATAATTAAATAAGAAAATATCCAGTCATTTTCGCACCCATGCGATGCAGAGTTGTAAAAGTCATTTTATTCTGATAGATGAGCAAATCAATGCTTTAATCATCTGAGCCAGATTAAAATCTATGTAATGAATGACAGCATCTGTATTAGATGACAACATTCCTCATATGCCAGTCCAACTGAGTGTTCTGTGTTGCATGCTCCTCTCAGACACCATTTACTGGTAATGTTCTTCTATCATTGACCAGATAATGGGTTCAGTGGAGTTGGTATTGGCAAACAGATGAAATTACACACATGTACAAAGTCTGCAGATCTCAGGAAGATTAAAACTCAAGAGAGAATAGCATTTTTAATAAGAAATGAATATAGACTGATATATGTTAGGGATATTAAAGATGTATTTACTTCATGACAATAAATGCTGAAAATAATGGCAAGAATAATGACCTTCAGGCCATCTGTAAAGTTTATAAAGAGAAATAAGCATAATTATTTCATTCTTACCTTAGTTGACATTAGTCTGGTTAAGTATATCTCACTTATCACACATTGCTTACTGTCATCGTTGTTATCTTCTGTTCTCACCTGAAGGTACACAAAAGGGCTATACAACAATGTTAAAATAAGTATTAAATGTTGCATCAATGAAATATTAAACAAGGTATTCAGAGAACACAGCAGTAGCTCACCTGATTAAGAAGTTCGTAAAACTGCAGATATTCACAGATATTATCCATGTGAAATACAGACCTTTAAAGTACAACATCACAATTATGAAATGTGTCTTCAGCTTGCCCATTCAATTGTATGCATGGAAAGCATTATTACACTATGTACCTCAATGGGGACATATTAAAAAAAGAAACAATTTCTGCTGCTGTAAAAAAAATTCATTCAGTTGTTGTGGAAATATATCTTTACAGATAAATTTATATAGTTAAAGAATTCTTTGCAGAGGAAGTTAAAGGTCTAGGGTCTTCTGTAAAAAGATGGCTGTGGCTTTAAAATAAACACAGATTTTGTAGCACAGTTACAAAAGAGTTTGTATGTAGGAGACACATGAACTCAAAACTTCCGCTCAACATAACGTGCTTAAACATGGGTATACTACAGCCTGTTTTTTTTTTTTGTCCATTTTTTTTTTTTTGTACCCATTTGAAATGCGAGCACTAATGTGTCCAAAATGTCCACTCACCAAACTGCTGTAAATTTATCCCATCTCACTAAGTATTGGCAGACCCATAAAAAGTCAGTCTCCCATTATTTGCACCTAAGAACAAATACTAACCAGATGCCAGATTCTGGAGTCCTCATCCACATTAATATCATTTGTAGATATTAGACTTGCTGACGAGCAACCTATGTTTCCTTAAATTAAAACAAACAAACACAAAGTCATTTTCATCCAACTGTAACTAACCACAGTATGACATTTTTTTCATGTTTGCATTAGAAAGCCATGTTGCATTCCACTGCTTTCCCTGCCCAAACACAGAAAAATCATGGTCAGTTGGGTCATATTAAATTCATGGCTTTCCACTGAAATACTAAACATTTGTCAATCACATGTATATTCAACAAGCCTTTGAAAAAAAAATTGAAGTGGACTGTGCCATACCATAGGGACTGTCAGTCTCAATTCCTTCATCCTCTTTGCTCAGTAGGGCCATCTTTGATCCATCTTTGACATTGAAATGTTTTAGAGTATTTATTCTGCGCCACTCCCCGTCAGCCTCAGTTGTATTGTCAAAGTTGTTCAAAATAAGTCTGCCATTCTTTCCGGAGTGCCATTCTGACAGAGACCAAAAAAGTAGAAACCTGGCTCAGTCCAAAAATTGGAACAGCCATAACAACAGGAGTCAAGCAGAAAATTGACTCAACATTTCATTTACACATCCAACCTCCTTATTACATTCTATAAAAATTCTATTGTTTTATGTCCACCATAAGCTCTCCTTTAAGTTTTGTCAGCTCATTAGATGTCCTTTCAGCTTTATTAACTAATTTTGCACACAGGTAACTATTAGATGAAATACAAGATGACTTCAAAATTCATTGTATCTTGACAATCTGTTCAAAAGAATGTTTTCACTTAGACTTACCCAGATCCACCTGCTCTTCCCGAGGACGTTCTGACACCGGGGCACTTGTATAAATCTGGTTTAGACACTTCTGTTTCACTTGACTAATTGCATCACAATCCAACACTTTACAGGAATATTCATTTCCACTCACATCCACTGTAATGGTCTATGATAAATGAAAAGAAAAAAAAAATGCAGTGCAATGTGAATACAGATTCGTCTACAATTGATAATTTTACATTACAATGATAAATATCAAATATCTTCAGGCAGAACTTCTGTCCTAGGAGACGCCAGATTGAAATATTAAATATTATTGAATATAGCTATCACCAAGGTTCACAAAAATTTCTGAAAATTAGCTGAAGAACTGAATTTGCTGAAGAAAATCTTCCGCAGTTTCTGAAAAATGTTCCTGATGTGATGTAGTAATATTCCTTATGTGACGATGAATCAGGCTGTTATGACGTTGCGTAAGACAGTTATGTTGGAATGACGTCATGCGCGTTTGAAAGTACCACATGATTTGTTGCTATAAGTCAATGATAGGTGACGTGTTCTTGCATGACGTCACAGTAGGGAAAATTGGAAACCGCAGAAAACTCTGTTTCTGTGTTTTCCTCCCAAACGAGTAACAACGGCTTTAATACAATGCGTTTTTGCTACAATTTAAGAAAGCAACTCTGACTACCTTGATCCTTATCATTTAACCTTGCCTTTAAGACATACATGTCTTAACACTAAAGTAGCTCTTTAAGAATTTTGTAATTATATATGCCAAAGCGTAGAACAACAAGATCTAACTCATAAACACACCAAATGATCTAAGATTTGGTCCATGTCTGTTGCTCATTTTCCCACTCACATTTCCTGTGAGTTCTATGGATTTTAGAAAGGTGCTTTGAGAGGTTTTTGGAAGATAGGATGATATCCTATGGGGAAAAGTAACTTTTAGCATCTCATGACATTTATTTACCTCCAAAAATGCTCTTTGTGGTTGACTTTTTAGGTCATTTAGGGTCAATTGGAAAATGGCCCGATATTGGCAGCCCTTAAACCATATGATCTAGCAAGGCTCTTCCTATAATAACTTCAGATACGTGCAGAAACACAACCTCGCATGTTATGAGATCGTTAGCTACAGGCCTTAAAACACAGAAAATGGCATGACCAGAATGTACAGTGGGGGACATACCAGTTGTTCATTACGAATGGTTTCTTTGAGCAGCCTCTCCTCAGACAAGGTGTAGTGTGCCTCTCCAGTCACAGCATCCACAGGCCCATAATCTGTTAACATCTCTGTTGCTTTGTACAACATGTATAAACTTGACCCTGTATGGTTCTGAAAAAAAAAAACCCCAAGGTCATACAACAATTGATACAAAACTCACTCCGATGAGGATTGCAAGCCAACACCTGAAACATTCACAACGTCCACTTTCTGGGCATACAGCATGACTCACTACAAGGCACAAATGTGTCTGCCCAAGTCTTCACTGCTCTTTGTTGTACGCACTGCTCTTGTTGTATGTACAAATTGTCAGATGTTAAATTCTCTAAACCTACAGACTATGAATGATCTGTCCTTGGAGGCTTTGTCGTGCATTAACTCATGCTGAAACCTATCCAATGGAAATGGATTCTATTTGATTGTAGTTTAACATCAATCATGTTGGTGCACATGATTGAAGAGATATTGCAATAGTTAAATTACACAATTTTCATCACTTAAAAAGATGATTTATACACGTTTGACTTCAAATGGATCACAGTTCTGGATTCTGATGCATCTTCATCTCAGTCTTTTTGTTACAATATAATACCTCAATAACAAATGTTTAATTTGCCAAGCATGAACTTTTGGTGACCATGCATTCACAAAACCCATCACCAAATGTGAACATATTTGTACTGACCACATTTCATTATGTTCAGTGGGTCCATGTTAGATGTATTATTAAATTTGGCTATGGACTTTTGGAGAAATTATATTTGCAAGCTAAATATGCATTCTGACAAAACTTAGGCTTCCTAGTGGAGATATTCTATATTATGATATGCACATTGGTTCAGTAAAGAACAAATATAAGTGCTCATCATAACAATATGTTTCAATCAAAGTCTTGGACAGACCCCGCTCCCCCTCCCCCCCAAAATAAGGAAAACCTCATTGGTTTGTTTTCATTCTATATGTACCGTAAATTATAGAAAACTTTCTCAATAACACAATCTTACCTTCATATTATCATACATGCACAGAGAAAGCCAGTTGCTGATCATCTTTTCTACAATAGTTTCATTCCTATGAAAACACCAAAACCAAGAAAAAATGCAAAGCCAACAAAGAAAGAAAAAGAAACATTACAGGAAAAGCATATAAATCAAAGCACAAACAGTCTTGGTTTTCAACATCAACAAAAAACACAAATTTAATGCTAAAAGGACCTATGATATAGAACACAAACACACAAAATAAAATCATGCATATTTATAATTAACAGAATAAAGCTCAAAAATGCTTAAAATAATACACACTTTTAAGGCATGGCCACTGCACACTGCTTGCGATCAGGCATGGGTGTTAGTTCTTTATCATATACGATATGGAAGTATCTTACAGCATGTGGAAGCATCAAGTCAACCACACTACTGAAACATCAAAAACTGAAATCATTTCACCAACCTTCTCATGATCTGTTTCTGCTGTTTTCTCTCAACTGCTCGAGACACATGCTCCTTAAATAGCTCCATCCATATTCTGTACAGTCAAACAAACAATAAAAACATCTAGCCAAATTTGTGGCATTGAGAACTAGCACAACGTGCGTAAGTAGCCAGTTCTGATCAAACAACTCAACAAAAAGCAGTGTCAAACAATCTGACACCAATGTATTAAAATTAAGGCACTAATTAAAGTTTCAAGGTGATCCATTATATGTTTCCAAGATATTGCCCTCAAAATATAAATACTTCATTCACAGATGAATAAAAAATGTAGGTGGGCCATTGGCACCAATTTTGATTAATGGTGACCAGCTAAAACCAATTTGTAATGTTATCTTTACAATTGTCACTATGACTGAAATTAATTAATTTATTTATGTATCTGATTGGTGTTTTATTCTATACTCAAGAATATTTCACTCTTAAGACCACAGCCAGTATTATGGTTGGAAGGAACTTGGCAGAGTGCCACAGGATCCTGCAACCACCGGTAGGTTCCTGAATG
The DNA here is from genome assembly GCF_032854445.1 of Liolophura sinensis. NCBI lineage: Eukaryota > Metazoa > Mollusca > Polyplacophora > Chitonida > Chitonidae > Liolophura > Liolophura sinensis. The sequence continues at coordinate 46,443,157 of NC_088301.1, read as the reverse complement.
GTCTTACGATATATGACTGAAGAGGAAGCCAGCATGGGCTGGACTTGATTGCAGTCCAAGTTTGATAGCGATTTTTAAATTCTGAGATCTTGTGTTCACAACACAGACGGGATGTACAGACAACAACATTTCCATGTCCTCCTCCCAATATCTTGGCACAGCACGAATAACAAACTTATTTACACCTTTGTCATGTATCGTGACAGCAACCAGCATTACATGCATGCCGGGAGGGTAGTTAACATTTACTAGCAGCCAAAAATCAGCCATGCTTTCCATCCTTTCTTCAGCATCAATCTCAAATGTTTAAGTAACTATCTTAGCTAATTCTTAACTGCTTAACTGTGATAGTGTGACTTAACTTTTGCAGTCTTTAAGTTGCCGAGGCTTGGAGGTGCAAGAGCACATCTTAATTTAAGTTCCCTGTCTTTATATCCCATTTCTGACTTGAATATCCTTCAAATATCTTTTTCTGAACCACTCATTCCTAAGTAATAATTTGTCATCTTCCCTCTAATAGCCCTTGTTCATGTTGTTGATCATGCTTTATAGTTGTCTGCATTTATTTCATGTGCCAGATGAGTATCAGCTAAATGAGAAAGTACATGTACTGCGTGCAAGTCATTTACACCACAACAATAATGTAACCTAAATTATTACACACATTATGGGGATATTTCATAGTACAATATGCCTGCAGTTACTTCATGCGCAGTTGGCCTGCAGTTACTCTGTGCGAAAGAGGCCTGCAGTTACTCCATGCAAAAGAGGCTTGCAGTTAATTTGTGTGCAAGATGCTGCAGTTGCTTTGTGTGCAAGATGCCTGCAGTTACCTTGTGTGAAAGATGCTTGCAGTCACCTTGTGTGAAAGATGTTTGCAGTTACTTTATCTGCAAGATGTCTGCAGTTACTTTGTCTGCAAGATGCCTGTAGTTTATACTCTGAGTACAAGATGCCTGCCATTATTTTATGTGCAAGGCGTCCGCTGTTACTTTGTGTTCAAGATCCCTATCTGTTAATAATAATGCTTCTCATACTCTAGAGATGTCAAGAGAATCAGCTCCATTACAATCAAGCACCACAGTCATGCTGACATACATTTGCATCTACATAAGCAGGGATGCCGTGAGACCATTTACAGTTGCAAACAGACACCTTGGTCATTTTATAGATTTCTATGAGTTACTTTGTAATACAGCTAATGTAACCGATAATCTTGCTTAAGAGAGACGTACAAGACTCATGAATAAAAAACAGAGTAGAAACTCTAGTCTGTCTACTAGAGATTCACTGTCGCATAAATTTGATAATGAGTTGACAAGCAGATTTTCCCTCTCCTGATTTCCATCCTTACACCAGTAATTAATTAGTCTGCAATCTTCATAAAAAGTGCAAACTGTGACATGCATTTTAAGGAAATCAAATTATTATTATGGAATACAGGTTATGATAGAGGTTGATGGAGTTACAAGCCTGATGAAGCTAGAAACGTTTTGCATCTACTTGAGAATTCAGGAAAATATTTCCTGACTGAATGACTAAATCTTATACTTTGCACCCTGCGCACAATGGCATGATGAGTGCAGGTGCAACAAACTATTTAGGGTTACGTTGCTTTTTTTAGTCAATTAGGTACATCCATTTGGTTGCATACAGAAATACTTTACATATAAAATTGGGCTTAAGCATGTACATGTAATTAAATCAACACACTGGCTGAAAGGTTTAATGCAAATGATATGTTAGTGTGAAAGAGGCATGGGAAGTATTTACTACAAACCAAAGATCACAAGCTGATCTTTACTCTCTTTTAAATTTTACAGGTCACCAACTACAGAACATACATGTACATGTGCACAATATCAACATGTTTATAACGCAGACATGACAACTGAAGTCAGATACCACCGCTTGCAGAATCCATTAACTCACAATAGACATTGAATAACACAAGTGACTCTTGCTTCTTGCAAATGAAGCCTACTTTTCAATGATGTACATAGTTGTGCCCATATTTCTTGAAAGCCTTCAAAATTTTCACTATTTTTCATACATATATACTTTTCACCGTTAAGATTATTTTTTTTACATAGTATAGAAAAGGTTTGAAAATCGGTCATTTATCCTCAAAGGTACATTTTTATATGAACCACTTCCCTTGTAATATACAATAATTCAAAAGGGAACTCTCTTGGATAATGCTAGTATAATAGTGCGCAGTCATTCTCTTTCATGTCAGTTTTCCACCCTTCCTCAAATTTTTTTCAAAACATGCATTTTATTGGATAATCCTAGAAGAGATGACCTAAAGTTTCTGTATCACTGCATTTCGTACAAAATGGGCTATCAACCTGAATATTCATAAAGAGAAATTTCTTGCACCTTAGTATACGATATAACAGCTTCAAGTGGAAAGTCCTAAGTTTACTAACTTTATAGGTCTACCATGAGTTCACTCTTCTATCTACTGAACCCAGTTGGTTCATCTTGTAACAAGATGCCAGTACATGTTTCTACATTTTGAGTGTAAAACCTTGTGAGTTTTACCCTTCAAACAGACAGAGACCCTGGGATACATTCATTATGACCCTGTCTTGTAGTTTTGCTTTTGGGAGTCTGGAATGGTGTGCCGTGAACTAAAACAAGACAGAAGTTATCCTGAACAGAAATGCCTTACATTGTATGTAACTGATCTGGCAAACAATGCATACCATTCTCATTAAATAATCGATGCATATATTTAATGCCTGCCTTATACCAAGCCTTCCAAAATATGGTGTCCTTATTGAGGAGAATATGCTTATTAAACCATATCATCTGCTTATCCATGTCTTCAGCGTCCAGATCAAGGTTACTATCGTCAATGATTTCGCTCCAGATTTCAAAGATTTGCTTGAAAAAAGGGAAACAGATCATGGGATGTCATGTTTAGGAAAGTTGCATCTTAGGAAATCACTTAACTCTATAGTACTAAAACATGATTTCAACAAACAGATCCAATCGCCATTACCATTTGATCTGTATCATCTCAGTATCCAAGTGGCTTTAATTGCCTTGACCACTGATGGCACATGTAGTGTTCTAATAACCCCAGTATCATAGTCCCCTATAATGGGACAATATTTTACCTTATGTTCCTTGCCATCCCATAGAAAATCAAGGTCTTTAACATTCATATATGACCCATTCTGAAGTGCGTAATACAGAAAATAAGAACATCAGTTCTGACATTGCTAAAGACTTAATAACAAGAATTTTACCCTGCAGGGTTAGCTTACGTTTTCTCCATGTGATAGGAGTTCCTTTAAGATCTTTAAATTTTTCATTATAGTTTCTTATCATTGATTCATAAACATTGTTTGAGAAGTTTATCCCTAGAGTACAAATGGATATATCTTCTGTACAAACAATACCTTCTACCAGGCCATTGTTAACAAACTCCTCAAACTCCCTATTACAGGGAGACACTGAGATTTTTTACAGTCTATGTTCAAACCTGAATATTTATAATAATCTAGTAAGTTAATAATTACATGATGGGCAGATACCAAAACTGATACAAAACTAGAAGTGTCATCTGCATACAGTGATATCTTTCTTTGATTTTGATTTTGAATGATCCTTTGTATTAGCGCATCTGTTCTAATCTTAATAACCATAAGCTCAAACGCCAGAACAAACAGATATGGGGACAGAGGACATCCCTGATGAACACCACTCTCTACATCAAAGAAACTAGATGAGAAACCATTATTCTGTACACAGCTTGATATGTTGGTTTGCATGCACTGTATTAAGGTTTCTCCAAATCTAAATAATTTCAACACATTTTTTAAATCATCCTAATTAAGCTTACCAAATGCTTTTTTGAAGTCCAGGAACACTATTAGCCATGGATCATTATTTTTGTGACAGTGTTCCATAATATCATAGATCAGCTGAATGTTTTCACCTATGTATAGGTTTTCCATGAAGCCGGTCGGATCTTCATGTATAATTGAGGATATAACTGCTTTTAATCTATTTGCTATAACTTTAGCTATAATCTTGTAGTCTGTATTCAATGTGATAAGCCTCCAGTTAGAAAGGCAGGTTTCATTTTTATCTTTTTAGGTGTAAGAGATATAATGCCTCTTTTTTTGATCCACAGAGAGCTGTCCTTTCATGTAAGCATGTGGCTTTCTACCACAAGTACTTTAACATCATTCTACATTAATTTATAAAATTCTGCTGGTAGATCACCACAACCTGGGCATTTATTATTTTGGAGGTGTTTTAAAGTTTCTCTCCATTCATTTTCGATCACATTTAACTTTATCATATTCACTGATTTTGGGGACATTTTGTACATCAAGAAAATCTGCAATTTCTTCAGGTGGGCATTCAATGTTTCTTGAGAAAAGTGACGATAGAACTTTCTTTACAGACTCAGTATTTCCACTGTATTTGTGATGTAGTCCTGCTTCTCTGCATCACACAATTTGGTTATAGTTTTATTCAAATAGTTTCTTTTTCTAGTCCAAAAAAGCAATTTAAACATTTTTCACAGTACTCATACTACCTGGCTTTGCTATGGAAAACTGCTTGGTCATTTTTTTGCATGGATAGATTCCTTTAGGCTTCAATTAATAATTTGATCTTTTGTTCAGTATTTGGAACGGGATTTTTATTTTGTTCTTTTTCTAAAATACTCAGATCCTCAATAATTCTTTGTTCCATTTTGATATCTTTTTTTGTTTGTATACGTAATCGTAAAGTCATTAATTTCACATTTAACTCATTCCCATTTAAGGCCCTTGTCTTCTATATTTTCCAGGCTTTCCTTAATTAATTCTCAAGGCTGCTGTGTATACCGACTATCAAATAGTAGAGTTGAGTTTAACTTCCAGAAGCCTTTGCCCCTTTGTTTAAATGGTTTACCCACAATTGATATATATATATTGCTCCATCGAAATAACATGCTCATCCAGATCCAAAAGATTTATATCATGTTATAATCGAATCCGTGCAAAATCAAATCCTGACAAGGGAGATAATTTGTAATGGCTGGAATCACCAGAATTTTGAATGTGACTGACGACAGTTGTACGGTATGATACAAAATGTACACAAGAATTTCGGGTACTTGCATTGATTGAGTCACCCGGTTTAATAAAACAATAACCATTATAAAAATTCTTGCATGTCTCTTAATAAAGTCTTTAAATAATTGAGCATTATCGCTTGTAAAGTAATTAACCTTTACTTTATCCACGAATCAAGGGTATGTTATCTTCGAGAAAGGCAAACATTAGACTTGCATGAGAAGAGTATGCCAAGAATTCTTTTTTTTCTTAATGGAACAATGTATTTTGATGAGAACAAACCTTAATCAGCCTTGAAAATGTGTAAGAAAACAAAGCTGGCGGCAACAAATTGTTACACCGCTGGACTGGTGACAACAAATCTGTTGCTCAAAACCAACACAAAAGAGGATTCTTGCAAAGTCATCGTAGGTGGAGCAAAGGTCACTCCAAAATAAATATATTTCCATTTTTATTTACATAACAGCTAAACAGATTGATAATGTTGTTAAATCAAATTCCCACCACTCAGGCAGGCAAGCCTTATGGCGACTTGAAGGAAACATAACCTGTGAGGAGATTCACAGTTTTCTGTGCGCTGACAACCTCTTCACCATTCAGTGTTTTTGTAAATGTACTGTAAACTAAATGCACCAAACAGACAGTGCCACATACCAGGAGAATTCAAAATTATGCACAGAAAGTCGTGTAACCGTTGATTTTCATTGTCAAAGCTTCAACTTGGAGTCAACAGCAGGATCATATGTGAAGGGCTTTAATAGCACCCAACAAGCGTGAAGGGAAGCAATTCAGCTGAAATCTGGCTTGTTCCTAGACTCCCACTCAAGCATGTCTCATTGTTTACCCAGGTACGGTAGGATTACAATTCTCAGCACAGTTTTTATTTGTCATATTACAAATTTACATTAATAAAAACTTGATATACATTCAAATGTGGTCAAAAGCAATGCCTAAAGACATACTTGTGACAAAAATTCTGCCCTTTTTCCCCATGAACATAATGACACTGGTACAAAAAAAATGAAAGTGGGGGACACAACACCATCACATTAATTCCAATTTCGTGGTAAATTGATCAGCATAAATTTGAGGGAGCAGTGTATATATAAAGCTATGGTCAGAATAAATAGACGGGAAATTTCAGCCAAGGTAATGCATGGGGAGAGATTGTGGATATAAGCCAGAAATCTAGCCTGCTTTGCATCATGGGTATCCCCTGTCTCCATGTAAATTGTTCAGTTTCTGGGTCTAGTTGTCTCCATATATCTATTATGTTGTATTTTTCCATTGAGCTAATTATTTGTTCTGCATAATGGCTAGGTTTTTTTGTTTCTTGACCTCCCTTTTTGTCTATGCTATTATCTAAGATCGTGTTATGGTCTCCCCCAATGACAAGGTAAGCACGAGACATTTTCCATTTCCATTAAGGTTTCTTCCCAAACCTGTACCTGTTCTATACCTTTGGTCTTGGTTGGAGCATAATTACTGACAACAATCAAGACCATATTATCTATATCTATGTCGCAGATAATAAATCTGTCTTTTGAGTGTGTGAAAGTCTTAAGGATGGTTGCAGATGTGTGGAGAAAAATTGTAGCTCCACAACCGTTATTGTCTCCATTGCTATAGATTATCTCCCCTCCCCATTCACTTCACCGATACCATTCATCCTTTGGTCTGCTATATGTTTCTTGCAACAAGTAAATTCCCTTACCATTTTTCTGAAAAGATCTGAATACAGCTCTGCATTTTTTAAATTGTGCCAGCCTTAGGAAGTATTTACTGATGGCTTGGCTTGGCTTGACTGATATGACCAAATTATGCATTAACGATGTACATGTACATACTGCCTATTAATACTCACTGCATCAGGTAATCCAGTTTGTCCAGTAAAATAACTGTCACAATATTGGCCAGGTAAGACCTTGGGAATGAAAAATTATTGTGGAGTCAAGCATTACATTCGACTACTGATATAAAAAATATATGAACACACTGTATTTTCACTGTAAACTTCAAATACTGTCAATGTATATATATACATGCAAACATATTATATACAGATTATATTATAGAAAAAAGTTTGAAGACACAAGAAATTGATCCCTAATGTTCGGACTGTCAAAGCCCAGAAGAATACATGTAGTTTGATGTCCCTTGATTCGATTCTGATAATTTAAATTATTTATTTATTTGATTGGTGTTTTACGCTGTACTCAAGAATATTTCATTTATACGACAGTGGCCAGCATTATGGTGGAAGGAAACCGGGCAGGGCCCGGCGGAAACCCACGACCATCCGCAGGTTGCTGGCAGGCCTTCCCACTTACAGCCGGAGAGGAAGCCAGAATGAGCTGGACTTGATGAGGGGCTTCTGGGTCATTACGCTGATAATTTTGAACATATCTAGAGCCTTTCAATGTATTGATAACACAGTATTGTCTTAATCTCTTTATCTGTCAACTTAAGAGGTACGTAACATACAGGCAATTACTAAATTGGGATAAATTACAGATCATTGCCAAAATTATTTAGCAAATCAGGTCTAAATTTGATAGGATATGTAGGATCCTCATGTGAATGAATGATTTATTTATTTGATTGGTGTTTTATGCCGTAATCAAGAGTATTTCACTTATATGACAGCAGCCAGCATAATGGTGGAAGGAAACCTGGCAGAGACCGCAGGAAACCCACAACCATCCGCAGGTTCCGGCCAGGCTCTTGAGTCATTATGCCATGGTGGCATGCTAACACCCTCATCCACAGAGGCCCCCGTGATTGAATGAAGGAATAGGGTTTAACATCACACTGGTAGTAACTCAATCTCACCGTGGCAACATGTGTAAAACGATGAGTTTCATTTGCTTAGATGTAGTCATCTTTAAGACGTCTCTCTAACCAGAAATATGTGGTGAACAAACCGACCATACCCTCTCACCAAATTGGATGAAGCCATAGGGTGAAAGGGTTACAGCAGGGTGAAAAGGCAATTAATCATTACTCACTTGTCTCTGGCTGTCATCTTCTTCTCCGTTTCCAAAGCACGAAGACAAGTCAACAGGAAGAACTTATTGCCAACAAGAGAGTCCAACATCTTCAGAGTATTCTGGTTAAAATTTTCATCTACCCATCCTGTCTGAAATCATAACATGGAACAACATATGCAGAACTGTTATACTCAATTCCTTGATAAGAACAAGTGAACATGTGAGTAAGTATATATGTTGCTTTTTATATGATAACCAGAGGGATCATTAATTGCCAATAATACTAGCAACCTACGAGTTTAAAATGTAGAAAATAAACTAACCTGTGAGTGATTTAATAAGAAGTTTTCTGACATGATATCTGCAGGAAAGAGCATGGCGTAAGTGTAATGCGAAAGTTCCTTATATGGCACGCCATGTCTTATTACATCTGATGTAACAAGTTTGATGTCCTGCTGCAGATCAGCAAATTCTGAAAGAGAATAAAAAAAAAAAAGGTATACACAGACGTTTGACACTTACATGCAGATGACCATTTTGAAACTGAATGAATGAATGCTTTGGGTTTAATGTCGCACTTAACAAAATTTCAGTCACATGACAACAAGGAGTCATTAGGTATGTGTACATACACATATACACATACCGTGTGTTCCTGTGACAGGGTGAGTCCATGCTGCCAATGTGCCGCCGTCACTGAAGTATCATCCCGAAAAAACCAGACACAACACCCCAACCAGTCACATTATAATGACATCGAGGACAACCAGTCCTGTTTCATTGCTCTACCTCTAAGCCCTGAGAGCCAAGCGAGGCAGCAACAAGTACCATTTTTGTCTTTCATATGACCAAACTCAGGTTTGATTCCAGGTCTCCCGGAGACCATCTAAATTAACTACAGTAATCCATATCACTAAAACACAAAGATTTCAATCATGATCATCTCCTTATTGTGACATGATGGTTACAAATGCAGTTCTTTTCTTGTATGTACATGTACTTCACCCTGAATACTGGACAGTAAGCCGAGTATACTAAGGTATAAATCTGATAAGGTTTAAACCTTGCACCTTCCTGTCATGTACACTGATGCAGTAAATACAACGTTGACACACATGTATCTGTCCATATGCTTTGCAAAGAAAAAGATGTTTACTGATTACTTCTCTCATTCTTCACAACTCAACCTGATGTCTTTAACTACCATTAAAAAGAAATTTATTTATGTATTTGACTGTGGCTAATTAATTCATTTCCTTGCACCTTGGATGTCAGTTTTACAGATTGTAGAAACCGAGTGCTTGAGGCAAAGAGCTGACTTTTGGCAAATTTATGACTTTTTAAATACATAAATTTTTAGAAGCCTACAACGAATGTCAGACTGCTCAAAAAGCACTACTGTCATCATCTAATGTTTATTGCAACTTAAAAGTGAAGAATTGTGTCAGCAGGGTAATGTAAAAATTCCCTGTCCAAGGCTGGTTTTGAACCTACATCCATTGTGTACTAGAAAATGAAGGACAAGCACTTGTCTAGTAAAATCCAGCACTTGACCTTAATCTATATTTTAAGGTTAGGTCATTCGGCTATACTATACCTTGCCGAGCTTCCTGGCGAACATTGCGTTCCAACAGCTCATATTGGTTCTGTATACGCTCCATGTCCCTCTGGCGCTTTTGTTTGTGACGTCTGAATTTCAGGGTAATAACAATCAGCAGCACTAAGAGTATTGCACTGATTATGGCTGATGGGAGGATGTATTCCAAGATTGTATTTATATCCGGTTGCAAGGAACCAATATTGTATTCGGCATAGCCAACAATGACCTACAAAACACAACAAGGGTTATAAGTTACCCACTAAATTGATGTCATTCACAGAACAAAGATCAAGAAAGTATTATAAAGTTCTTAAGATTCAAGTACACAAAGGTGCCTCTGTCCACAATCATAACAAACACTAACATATATGAACATTACATGTACATACTAAGCACAAGGTTAGTTCAGTAGAACTGTTACTAACTACTATGTGAAATATGCCTTAATAACAGTCTGGCAGGATATGGTTCAAGTGTAATATTGTTAAGAATGTTAAGTTAAAGGGATTTAGAGTTTCACAACCATTGGAATATTGGACATATGGCTATTAAATCTACATGTGTAATTTCGCATTCACAGGATTTCTAATATTTTTGCTCAAGATAAGTGGGGAAACTGAGTTTGTCGTGTGATGTATCACACTTTGGTACATTATTCTTATTTTTTACTATAAAGACATGGAGAGATTAAGTACTTTTTAATGTTACTGTATGGTAATTGTAATGGCAAAACCTTGAAATGAGTATTTGTAGACCAGCGACACCTAATAAATTGTTGTTAACATCACTGCATTTTTTTTCCCTCTTTCTACTTAAGCCAAAGTGCTAGGGGGGACGTGTAATTTCCTATTATTTAAGCGTTTAATATAATTCAATGTTTATTGAATGTAGTTTATACACACAATTGGAGTCAGCTTGGATCCAGTGAATTAAATTTCAGCCAATCAAAGTAAGCCATAGTTTAACCAATCAGATAGCCTGGATGCTATCTGAAACAGCCAGTAGTGTTACAGTATTTTCAGCCAATATTATTTCAGTAGCAGGGTGTTGCTGCCAATAGATTTAGAGTGGCCTGATGAGTTTAAAAACTTTACATGGTTCAATTAGCCAGTTGCAGTCTGCAGAGTGAGGATCCAACTTGTCTACTGCATTGAGCAAACCCTCCTCCATCCCCTTAGCGCCTCCACTCAATAAGTATTTCAGAAGTTAGTTTCGGGGGTTAATATTTCACCAAATATGGTTTCAGCCATATTCTTTACAGGGAAGAAATGTTACACTTGGATCTAACAGTTAAATGAGAAAAAAACATACAAATGATGTCCAAATCAGATGAAAAAGCACGAAAACTTATTTGCAAATAGGGTGAATTTGTTGTTATGTCTGAATACATGCATTTAATCTATATAATATTATATAATATGAATATATTAAAAATATAAATATTATAAAAATCCAGTTTGAACACAAACAGTCTTACATCCTCATTTATAACATTATATTAGACAATATATATACCAAGACTTGGTCTCAAATACCCACATAAAAAAATATTTTCAAGTGTTTTTTCTCTCTAAAATACTGAAGACAACATTTACAACTAACTTTTCTCGCTCTTTCATCTGAACTTTACGTAATGTTAACGTTTTCTCCACCAGCTGGCACTACTGCTTATAGTAGAATGCAGCATCTATCCTTGGCTTACGACAGGCTGCACAATTTTGCTACAACCACCTCTGTTCAAATGTTACATATTGTTAGGACATGCAAAAGACCATTTGGTGTGTTCAGTCATTTCATGGTCATACATACACTGTATTTATAGCATTTTGAAAAGAAGGGAAAATTTAAATCTTTGATGCTCTATTTGTTCTTTCTCATATTTAACCACAATGTCGCAGAACTTTTCTGTCAGTTTTTGTCACTTCCACTATGATCTCTCAGCATCTGACCTTACAATTACTCATGACCATGAAGAACTTGGCAGAACTTGTTTCTATATTTCATCGTCTATTTTTATGAAAATTAACAAAACTGGAGTGATATATCACCGATAACACTGAATTCCTTGTTGTGCAATCTCTTAGTTTTCTTTTTTTGTCCTGAAAAATTTCAAGCAAAATAAATGTTCACTTCAAATTGCGATTGTACCTTAATAGGCAATTCCTCTTCTGCACAACCATGTGCAACCTTTGGCAATGTGCACATCAAGTTTGTGTCATTCAAATTTGTTATCATACAGGAGCTGTTGCACACGTACACCTTTATATCCTTTATTGTAGCTGCTGCAGTTAAATTCTTCCCCTGAAAGAAAACAATGCAACTGCTATCATTTGTGTTTGAACAAAATTCTACACTTCTGATACACACTTGGCTTCAGAGAGCTTTTTCTTGGCTTGGACATTCCACTGTTACAATTTCAGTATTCAGGTAGCTGTAAATGTAATCCAGTATAGTGAAACACAGTAAAGAGGCTTCCTAATTCTATTAAGCAATAATTCAATTATTACTTACTTTTGACAAAGTGCCTAGGAATGATCTACATACCCCTCAGTCCAAAGAAACCACATTATCTACATGTATGTGAAAAAAAGGAAGGACACTGAATCTCTACCAATGTTCATGGTTTTTACCGTTATGTACAGAAGTTTCTCTGCCTTGAATGGTGTTCTCTCAGACAGGTTGTTGTAAACAGGGTTATCCACATATTCAAGACCAAGACCAGTATCCTGCACTGATGTCACGTTGTCCATTTTAAATCCGACAGAAATGGAATTATGAGCTTGGCGTTTAATTCTAGCACCTGCACAAGATGTCCCCATCCCTTTCAAAGGGGGAGTCCGGCATTGTATCATTCCAAAACTGTTCTCCTTTGAGAAGCGGCATTCCTGAGGATAGAAAAAAAAATACAGCTGCTACAGCAAAATTGCTGCATGTGTCAAGCTACTATTAAAACTATAAAGCAAGCTAACAATGTATCAGTTTTCCATAGATGTACAAAGAGGTACCCAATTACTGCATCCAAAACTTTCACATTGGTTTGCTTGAAGAGTAATGAACTGAGAACTGTCTAGATGTGATAGTACATTTGTCACTATTACACTGTTTGTGTCAGACATACATGTACCTCAGATATTTCCCAATCAAGGCTTTCTCAGTCTATTATGACTGGATGGTGACCAGAGAGATCAGACAGGAACCATGGGTAAATGAACATTATCTGACTGTCATGCATGTAAACAGTAGATTATGAATGGATAGCTGCCATACCAGGTACTCTGATCACTATTGTTATAAGTACACTTACATATATGTAATAATAAAATGACATTACTAACGAATTTGCAGGACAAGAGTTTTTTAACCACACAGGCAGTCTGGCCTTGAATTAACACAAGAATGCATCTATGCAGGGCAATCTCTTTGTACTCTTACGGATGAAGAATGTCAATAAATTTCCCAGGTATTAAATGATAAAATTGTGAGTTGTGTGACTGAAAACATGCCTAGCAATTTACTGGTTAACAAATTATCTCCATAATGCAGTTACTTGTGTGATGGGTTGTGGTGGTGGTGGTGGTTGCAGAATAATGTACACTTATTGAGACCGCAAGAAGCCCATTAAATTTCATCTTTTTGTTTTAAAAACAGAAATTTTATAAATATTGTTTTAATGTCAAATTTAGCTGCAAAATGCAGAGCAGCACTAAACCCAAACCCTTTACTTTCAGAATTTTTTGCAATATACAGTATATGTATAGCATGCCCACTTGTCAGTCTCTTGAAATCACAAATTTATGCAGAATTAATGCATACATTTCTTAACTGCAGTTTTGGGGAATCTGTGTTGACAAGAGTCAACCAACAAAATGTGAACTTTGAAAAGAAGAAATTCTAGCTCATCAGAATCTTTATATCCAGTTTAAGGACAAACCAGTCAGTCCATGAATGAAATTTAAAACCGTGCTATTTGGTAAGAGGCATGATGATGAAACAAATTTACCAATAACTACCTGAAGGGTAAACAAAACCCCAAAACAGCTGGTCTTTTATTCCATGTTTAATAACTTGTTAATCAATGCTGAACTTAGAAAGCAGTCTTTAACAGTCATTAGCAAGAGCAAATTTTAACTATGCTATTAGGTCAAGAGGAAATTGTACTAGTTCAAAATTGTTTAAGCAGTAAATAAAAGGTTTTATACTTGCAAACATTTAAGAATATCACAACCTATCCAAACCTTTCAACTATCTAAAATTTTACCTTAATTTTGTAAGCTACATGTAGCAGAAGCTTGCTTAAACTTCCTGATACATGTATATGTGTATATGTAGCATGCTATACCTACTGTCTGGCATGGTCCCTACTATCTAGCACACACGTATAGGTAAAAACAAGAATAAGGCAAACCACCAGTCTTCTCCGAGTATCCGGTTAACCTCAGAAGAGCTTGATAAAAGATGGGATGTTTTGTCTAGCCTGTGACCAATGAGGAGTGGTAAGGCCCACATTTTAGGTGAATGAGCCTGTGATGGTGGTTTCGTACATGCAGCCTCATTGATCAACCGCTTTATATTCACAGCGTGAAACTACAGGTATTTGAGCCAGTGAGCCCTTAAACAAAGATTTAAATTTTATGTTCTCATACCTCTGATTGGCTACGCATATCTCCACAACGTATAAACATCTTTGGGGATTGTATGGAGTTCAGGTATTTACCAGTCACATTGATCAGTCTTCCACCACTGCCAGTGACAAAAAGTGAAAAATGACAGTTCACCACTTGTAAGATTTAAGTGAACACAAAGTTAGCCACTAAAGCTGAATTAATTAATAAAGTAGTATTCCAGAAATGTTCTAAAAATATTCTTAAAACTCTACTCCGCTTATCAACAAAGTAAACAGCCAACAATTGTCAGTATCTAGCCACTAAATGTGGTGATGCCATTTTGCCACGTTATAGCTATCTAGAGTCACAAAACCTAGGAGCTCCCCTGTACCACCAGTATTAACAATGTGACAATGAGAAAATACAAACAAAAACGCCTGATACCCAACCGAAAAGTGTCAGCTGTTCCTTGTTCAAAAAACTAGTTTGGTGATCGTCAGAGCGATGTTTGTGAACGCAAGCGTCATGTTTTAGCAGTCCTGCCTGTCCTCGTCCTGCAGGACTCTGAGCATTTGCCCTAGCTGACTGTACCAAGTTCAGGGAATTTAACGAACATACCAGAACCTTCTGATTGATAATGGAGCCTTTCATTCAGATTATGGGAAAATATTTTCGTAATAAATCTGAATTTGCTAAGGAAAAATAATCTGAAGTGTCACAATATTTTTCTTCAAGCAATGACTCTCCTGGGGTGGTTTTCTTACCAGCTCACCTTGACTAGTCACTGCAGTATCCTGCCCAAACATGTACGCATTGTGACACAGGCAGCCGTTCTCAGTTCTCACAAATTTGTGGTCCAAAAAGCATCAGATGAACACTTAATCTGACTACAAAATCCAGTTTATTGCATCGATTTCTGTCTATCTACTATAAGGGCCCACATTGACAATCAAGAGCTAATAGGTTTTTTGAGGTGACAGCCAATTATCGCATGATGCTCTCAGCGCTAGCGATTGGCCAAGTTCATAAAGGCTTCCACTACATGGCTACTAGGAGTGAATAGTCTTTCAGTGCTATATCTCCAATGCTGAATTTCATCTTCTCGGCCTTCAAAACTTCATAAAATTTTGTACATGTTTTGTCCTATGTTTTGTCCCAGGCATGCCACCCCACCAAGTCACATTATACTGACAGAAGGCAAACCAGTCAAGTTTCCTTGCTCAAACCTCACAGTGACTGATCATGGAGTCTCACCACTTTGAGGTGGACACTCTAGCCATTAGGCCATCAAAGGAGTCTCACTTTTTGTAAATTTGTTCTGAAATACTATAATTTACCTTAATGTGCCAGGTGATATACCACTTTCCTTTGAAAAGCATTTCAAAAGGTTTCACTCACACATGCACATAGTGAGGCTTAACATTCTACTGCAGCATCAACAGGGCAACATAACAGTGACTACACCATGTACATATGTAGGTCATAAATGAAACTGTGTAACACAAAACAATGTTTAATGTAGCACAACAAAACACCTATGGCATGTAAGTATTAATTAACTACAGTAAAACTTGCTAGGAGATGAAAATCTGCAGGTACCCTGCTGGTACAAGACAAGTAATCTCCAACAAACTTATATATGAAATAAATTTCACATAATAACTTAAATATCTGGTGCCCTTACCTACATGTTGAGCACTGACAATTTCTTACTGTCACCAAGATATAGAAAACAGAGGAGGCCCCAGAATCTTTTGAATCTGGTAGAATCCCTTGAAGCAGCTAAGACTGAAAAGGTATGTACTTACCTGTGAAAGGTCTTCTTAGGCATAATAGAATCAATGGTTGGGTCTATGGTGTAATTATATTCCATATTGGAGTTATAGGTTTTATTGTCAATCTTGACAGAAATTTCATCACAAAAAGCTGGATCAAAAATTCTACCAGTTATGCAAACAAGGCAATCATAACCACCACTGGCTGTTTTATCCCTGCAAAATACAAAAAAACAAAAAGTGAGTGTGACAAACATAATCACATCAGCAGTCCACACTACGAAAGAGGACTGGAGATACCTATCTCTGTCTTACATTCTGAAAAGTCTTTGGTTTGATTTGTTCCTACATGTTGTGTACAAATGTCCTACTCTTTATATCATGTGACCAGTTTATTCCATGGTCGTAAGTGTATATAGAGGTGAAGACACAATAGCACAAATGCAACTGATCTTGACTTGAACAACCCAGTTGCCAGACTATAGTGTACATGTATCTATTTTACCCCAACTGCAAGTGCCAAATTTAACCTTTCTACATGTACATCATGTGATATGGCTTCTGTTGCAATCACAATGTAGGGGATATCATGATGATTTCCAAGGAAACCAGAACTTAGATTAATTAAAATGACCCTAGGAACATAGTTCATCCTCAACTGATGATACTGTATGGTTGGATTCAAATAAGAGCACATTGTTTCTGTGAACGAATGGGTGTCCAGAAAGACAGATGTACCAAGCGCTACAGCTAGAACTCCGGTTCAAATTCAGGATGATTAAGTAAAATGAGATTTAATACAGTTACATGTAATTGAATTCCTTAAGTTATTTTTCCAACAATACAAGCTTGGTGACGGAGACAGGTACATATAGCTATAGCAAAGCGTAAAGATAAATTTTCTATTATGACACATTCAGACAAAAGAAACATTCTTCCCTATTAATAAATATTCAAGTATTTTGACCATGATTTCTTTCAAAAGCAAGTTTTATGACAAGTGCAAAGCCTTAACATACATAAATATATATACACTTGGTCACAATTAGCAATCATGCTGAATAACCCAGAGCAGAGCACTAGCAGCTAAATTTTGCATCTAAATTATCAAAGTGATATTCATGCAGTTTATTTTAATTTCTACACAGTGTCTTACTGGTTTGAGCTGTCAGAATTTTAGCTAGAGACCTATCTATGCCATACCACAGAGAAAAATATGTTTGTAATTTTGTTAACTTAGATTTGGAAGCAAGGCTACCAACGAGTTCCTCTGTATGAGACACATGGATGCAAAACCAGTTCAATACACAAAGTAATGAAGTCCTGAATTTGGTAATTTATGACAATGATGCCATTCATATGCAGCAATACCTCAGCTCAACACATGCAGTACTTTTTGAGATAAAACCCTTAACACTTACCTAAACATCAATTCTAATACATGTGTGCAAAACCAGTGTGCAATACTTTTAAAGACACCACCGCATTGCTTAACATATTGCTTAACATTGTAGTTGTACCCACACGCTCAAGGCAAGGTAAACAATTTAGCTACTGCTGTACTTTGTAGAGGCGAGATAAAAATGGACAAAACAGTTCAAACTCAAACTTTACCTGTACTTAAATCGATCACTATAAAATGTCTTACTTAAAACACCAGACTCAAGAATTTTCCTCTCATACAATGGACGTCAGTTTGAAAACTCCTTTCAAGCAGAGTGATAAATGGAGATGAAACCTACGAGACATGTACATTTATGATTAAAAAAAAATGACCACTTACTCCCGACATTCCTTTCTGAAGTTTCCATTACCTAGGTAAATTTCCCTAGCACTTCCTATTCTTAAATCCTTTCCTTTTATTGTTACACGCGTGCCACCGGATTTCGGCCCAATGTTTGGCATTATGCCAGTTATTTCAGGGTTCTACAAAATCAACATGTAAAATTATATTAATACAG
This sequence comes from Liolophura sinensis, assembly GCF_032854445.1. NCBI lineage: Eukaryota > Metazoa > Mollusca > Polyplacophora > Chitonida > Chitonidae > Liolophura > Liolophura sinensis. The sequence continues at coordinate 46,425,143 of NC_088301.1, read as the reverse complement.
AGACCTCTTGATCCTCTTGTGCAAGGGGATCGAAAAAGCAACCTCTCTTTCATTCTGCTCCATTTATAGATGCTGGTTTAGTCTGACCCATCAAAGGTTCTGCTTAGAAAAATCCTTAGCTGAGGCAGATAGCTCAGCAAAATTACCATTTCTAGTATAACAGCAAACAGCGATATTGGCTGAGCAATTGACCTCCTGCTGCACACCTGACATTATTAGTTAGACACACAATGTTTAATGTTTAGTGATTATTCAGCTTGACAAACAGTTACCATTCTGACTTGACTTTGCTGAAATCTACTCAATTACTATCAAATCACTGTTTGAGAGGACATAATGACAAGTGAAACTTTATCATAATTCAACCCGTTCATAATTTACCATCACATTGCATTATATAATATCAGCTATACTGTTGTGATCAGTGATACTTGACTGAACACAAACAGTGTCCTGAATGTCACACAGGACAGTCGTACATCATAAGATCTTGGCATCGTGGATATTTTCAACAGGTGTAGATCTGTGTGCAAGGCTATACAGCTTTATCTAAACAGTTCTTTTTTTTTTTTGTCAGAAACTAACTAATGTAACACCTGTTAACATGAACATAGTGCAACTTATACATTAAATTCTTCCTTTCACAGATATAATAAGACATAAAAGGTTTCCTTTTTAATTTTTTTAAATATGATGAGGCTTGTTAATTCCAAAACAAAGAACCTGGTTGTGTAAAATATATGCATGTTTACTAACACCAAACTTAAATTTTCCAAATGGCTTGCTTGTCTCATTCTGAACCTTCACAATGACCTTCCCTTCAGTACTTTCATCAATACTTTTGGTCTTGCACACAATGCTGAAAAAAGACAGAAAAAGAGATGTACAGCATGGGTACATTTTTATAACTGAAACAAACGATTATTTGATAATACATGTACAAAGTAATAATAAACTTTATTAATACTGGTAGAGAGTTATATACAATCAGTCCAACAAAGTATCTTTTCTAAAGACCCAAGCTCTCATTCACACAAACCTTCTCACCATAGTTATAACATTAACAGTCAAGTAGGTATATAATAAAAGGAATACATGCTTAGTTTTATTTCTGTATATATACAAGCAATTTCTAAACGTACTTGAAAAGCAGTAGAAATACATAAAAGCAGCATGATCTTCTATCACTTACTGCTTATTAGAAGCAGTAAATAAAAATACAAAATTAAAAAGCATACATGCTGAAAAAGAGAGACCATATAAAATCTAAATACTATGTCTAAAATTTGAAATAAAGGACACATTTTGTAGTGTGCAAGGTTAGGTGTTCCATATTAATTGGACAGAAAGTGAGAGACTAGTTTTGAATAGTGAGGAGTTCATCAAGGGAATGGTGAAATATTTTTTTGTTTGATGTGTGTAACTGCTTTCCTGGAAGGTTTTTATTCACTTTAAAAAAATTCTCCATGTATTCTGGGTAAAAGTTGTTTAAAGACATGTTTTCAATCATAGTATTCCTCTTTAATTACAAGCTGCATAAAGGACTTAAATGTCAGGTTGGTATATCTCCCTAAAAAGAGATTTCCACACTAATTTTTGATCCAGCAAGTGCTGTATCTATGGCTGATATATGGTTACAGTAAATCTTCAACCTTTTCAACCACTAAAGCACTTATGTCTGCACACAATTATTATGACAAGGCATTCAGAGGTCTTTGGTAGCTTGTCTGACTGGGCAGTTCGCAAAACAGCATAGTGTTCATGTCAAGTGATACATTCAAATACGGTTCTTAAATCCAAAATAAAGTAGAATGACCCTGACATATACCTATATTATTCTCTGATTGGATTACACAAAGATCCTGCCATTAAATCAACAAGAAAGGCCAAATTATTGTGTCATAAATACATATGATAAAAATATGTCTATGGTATGCATAAAAATTGCACAGCAGTGAACTATCTTACAGAGTTGCAAATAGTGGTCAGTGACCGTTATATCCAAACTGCGAACTGCATTTGACAATGTTTGTACAATGGGTGGCAAATGAAACCTTGTGAATGGATCAGTAAATGTTGAGCTATGATAATAAAAAACTTCCTTGTGGGGATTTCGAGCACCAACTTGCTGGAGAGGTCTTTGATATGCAAACTGCTACCCACGATGGTTACACTATGGGTTACCACTGCAATCCTATGACTGCCTGAGCAAATAATCAGCTGTCAACATGTGTATACCAGAGGAAGTGAAGTCCAAAAAATCTAGGCTTACTGTTATACTTTAGAACAGAGTGAATTCACTAAACAGAAAAAAACATGACAAATCAGATAAAATCCCCACAGCAACCTGGTTATCAATACCCTTCTTGTTCTACTTGTAGGTAGGCCAGTGCAGAAAAAATGTGGCCCTACATCGAAGTTTTCTTGATTACCAAGCACAAGAAATAGGTAAATTTGGCAAAGTCTACGATAAATCTAAATTTAAAAAACAAAGCCCCAGAAACCCTGTGTAATTGCAAGGTATTGTATCCCTGCATGAAGGATTTCTTGAAGATGTATTTACTACAGAAAACAAAGGGAAGTCCATATAACTGGTACTTTTGTGCACTGAAAGTCTTTCAATAAAAATGACTATAAAAAACATTCAGTAAGCCAATAAAACTAAAACCAACTAGAATCAGACTATCTGAAATACCCTACTTCAATCCCCAAGATTTCCAAGAATAAAAGAAAAAGAAAATAAAAATAATAATCAAAATGTCATTATTAGTAAGAATGTAGATGTTTAGATGATATAAAAGATATACGCAAAATTGCACGAAAATTGGTCCAATACTTTAGCATGAGATGAATGGACACAATCTGTGTACATGAAAATCCATTACTGAACTAAGTACATGTACCTTAACAGTAATGGGAGTACATGTAATAAGGAAAATACATGTATTACTGGATTGTAAATAAACTTCAGCATGTACAAGTTTACATGATATGGAAGATGTATGCTAAGTTTCATGTAAACAGGTTTAGTACTTTTATAGGAAGAGTTGTATGGACAAAATCTGAATAAATGGATGAGCACTATTACGTTCTAAATAGGGGTAATTAGGAAAATAATGAACTGACTGCCTTTACTCTTAGGCATGCAAGAGTTTAGATGATACACAAGATATTTATGGAATGCAGTAAGTTTTATCAAAATTGGTGCGTTAGCTAGGGAAGAGATGCATAAAGAAAACCATATCTAAAGACGGTGATTCCTGGTTCCCCCACAACCCCAACTGCATTGAGGGGGGCGTAATAAAAGAAGGGTCAACCTGTTTCGGTCATTAAAGATGGAAACTTCATAAAACTGTGCTTCTCTACATCCTATCGTTCTCTCAGAATGTTTCAAAATACTGGACGCAGAGGAAGTTGAAAAGGTTGAAGAATTAGAGTAGTCACACGCACTCAGTGATGTTTCACACACCATAGGTGAAAAATGTTTTTATTTAATTCATGTTTAACGCCACAAAAAGTTTTCTGACGAACTTTTACATCTCTGACACACAGATATGCACACAGTATTAGTCAGACTCCTTACAAGTGGTCTCCAAAGAATGTTAAACTGTGCAACTGTATATATGAACAACTTGGAATACAGGGAATGTACAACTTCCCAAACACTGAGTCTGTATATCACTGCATGCTGACTTAAACTGGGCATTGTGATTTGGTTTTGATGGATGGAATGAATCTATGACTCGGCATGGCAATCTCCCAATGCTGTGCTAATTAAGTAGTTTTATTAATTCTACTGGTGTCTTATGCAATACTCAAGAATACTGCACTAATATGACAGCATCCAGCATTATGGTGGGAGGGAAACTGGGTAGTACCCGGAGAAAACTATCCACAGGTTGCTTACAGACCTTTCGACATCTGACTGGAGAGTTAGCCAGACCTGAACTCACAGCGAAAAGCTCATAGAGCCATTGCACAGCACTGGCAATCTAACCACCTCTGCCACAGAGGTCCCTTAAGCAATTAATGACCTCAATGATCACCTAATTGCATATGATTTCTAACCAATGCAAATCAACCGTTCATTCTTTAAATGTGGTCGATGAATCCTGGTCTACCATAATACATGCACAAGAACAACTGAAGTAACATGTGTATAAGCAGTCACATGTACATGAACAACTGAAGTAACATGTGTATAAGCAGTCACATGTACAAGAACAACTGAAGTAACATGTGTATAAGCAGTTACATGTACATGAACAACTGAAGTAACATGTGTATAAGCAGTCACATGTACAAGAACAACTGAAGTAACATGTGTATAAGCAGTTACATGTACATGAACTACTGAAGTAACATGTGTATAAGCAGTTACATGTACAAGAACTACTGAAGTAACATGTGTATAAGCAGTTACATGTACATGAACTACTGAAGTAACATGTGTATAAGCAGTTACATGTATAAGAACAACTGAAGTAACATGTGTATAAGCAGTTACATGTACAAGAACTACTGAAGTAACATGTGTATAAGCAGTTACATGTACAAGAACTACTGAAGTAACATGTGTATAAGCAGTTACATGTACAAGAACTACTGAAGTAACATGTGTATAAGCAGTTACATGTATAAGAACAACTGAAGTAACATGTGTATAAGCAGTTACATGTACAAGAACTACTGAAGTAACATGTGTATAAGCAGTTACATGTACAAGAACTACTGAAGTAACATGTGTATAAGCAGTTACATGTACAAGAACTACTGAAGTAACGTGTATAAGCAGTTACATGTACAAGAACAACTGAAGTAACGTGTATAAGCAGTTACATGTACAAGAACTACTGAAGTAGCATGTATATATTTATTTATTTATTTGATTGGTGTTTTACGCCATACTCAAGAATATTTTACTTATACGACCGCGGCCAGCATTATGGTGGGAGGAAACCGGGCACAGCTCACGGGAAACCCATGACCATCTGCAGGTTGCTGACCGACCTTCTTACGTACGGCAGGTGAGGAAGCCAACACGGGCTGGACTTGAACTCACAGTATGCATATAAGCAGTTACATGTACACTGGACAACAGCAAAGATCATGATACACGTATACAATGAATCTTAAAATAGGTAGTAATTCAAATTCTGGATTTTCATGATCGCAGCTGCTTATGTTTATAAGGATGCATTATTGACTTTCTTGATATTTTTTAAAACGGAATTGTACATACTGTTAATAATTTCAATTTGGGCAAATCTACTTATTTTATCTACATTATTAGACACAGATCTATTCCAAAAAAGACCATACCTAAATGAAACATTCATGCCTTCCACATCACACTGATGACCTGCTAATGTTACACTTTTCACATCCTGGATGCCCCTGCCCAGCTCTCGTCCTCTGATGGTAACTAAAGTACCCCCTTGGTTATGAGTAGAGGTTGGTGTTACCTAACAATATAACAAAGGAGAGGTAAACAGACAAATTTTCCATCAATTTTTAAGATCTCACATCTTGGTGCTTTCACCCTACAATGTACCAAAAACATTTAATATAAAAAGTGTTATATATATTCCATCAAATGTCATAACGCAGGAAACACATAGGCAACCCAAGTTTCCTGTAGGGGGAAATACTCCGGGGATTCATACACGTCGATTTTACAAACCAATATTCGGTTGGTAAAATAGGAAAGTGAATATTATAACGAATATTATACAAAAATCCATTCAGATCAGAATTTGGATGTTTATTCAGTCAGGGAGAAAAAGGTGAGAAGTCTTTTTCTACTATTTTTGTGTGAAATAAACGTCACTTTGAAGGAAGCCTAATGCAATATGATGCCTCTCAAATTGGGCAAAAAATAAATACAGAACTGAGAAGGTTGAGCTAAACAAAATGCCATTTTCTCATGGAAAATAAAGCAGAAAAAGTACATTTAAAACAAAATTGAAGTATTAAGTAAATAGTATTTAAAGATGAAAAGAAATCCTCACATTTGTTCAAAATAAGTTGCTGTATTAATTGTATTTACATGTACTTCATTCCTAGCTATAAAATGGACGTTATCAGAAATATTCAGATAATGGCACAATAAAACATAAAATTTAGCTTGGTTTGTAAAATATATTTAACATGAGATGGACTCCAAATTGGTTGGTAAATTTTTTTTTTTAACTCAATTTGTTAAAAATAAAACTATATAGTTTCGGTTTGAAAAATTCGGACGTCTATGAATCACTGTAGTCAGGTATAAGTTTCAGGTAAAATAGTCACGAATAATACTGAAGTAAAATACTCGTTAATAAATTTCAAGTAGTATGAATAAGTTTCGAGTAAAATACTCATGTGTAAGTTTCGAGTAAAATACTCATGTGTAAGTTTCAAGTAAAATACTCACGTATTAGTTTCAAGTAAAATACTCATGTGTAAGTTTCGAGTAAAATACTCACGTATTAGTTTCAAGTAAAATACTCACGTATTAGTTTCAAGTAAAATACTCATGTGTAAGTTTCAAGTAAAATACTCACGTATTAGTTTCAAGTAAAATACTCATGTGTAAGTTTCGAGTAAAATACTCACGTATTAGTTTCAAGTAAAATACTCATGTGTAAGTTTCAAGTAAAATACTCATGTGTAAGTTTCAAGTAAAATACTCACTTGTAAGTTTCGAGTAAAATACTCATGTGTAAGTTTCAAGTAAAATACTCACGTATTAGTTTCAAGTAAAATCTCATGCATAAATAAAACAAAAAAAGGAATACATTGCAATGCGCTTAATAAACCTTTCCCACAAACACAGTTTCAAGTGATACATGAACATAGTGTCCTTATGGAGGCAAAGGTCAAACGACCTTGGAAAAATATGTCATAATCAAATAGTCGATAAAACAAAATAAGGTTCTCCTAAATGACATACAGGAATAGGTGCACATGTGCTACAAGTTCAAAGAATCTTGCTTTACAAGTTTAAGAGACATCATGTTTGTGCTGCATAGTACCAATTTATTTCTGGGGTCGTTTACACAAAGCCATTGTAGCCTACGCTGACTGTAACTACCATCTTTAACATGTGTCTCCATGGTAGTTACTATCAACTTAACCTATGATCATTTTATGCGAGCCGCTCCAGTGTATTAAAGGCTAACTAGTTATGTTATACTGAAAATAAATTTGGATGAATTCAATCAGAATAGTCAATTGCTTACCTGTGAGATGACCGGAGAAGGACAGCTCATGACACCCCGGGGACAAGTGGAATACCGACATCTGTTTTGGGAATCCCCTCTGCACCACCGACACTTGTAGTCCTTCTTGGGTCGGAAGTCTTTGGTGTAACTTCCACAGGTACTGCAGTCAGTGCCCAAAAACTCACACTTGTACACTGTCACTATAAGCAGCCAAATTCAGAGAACACATATTATTCCATGCTGAACACATATACCTGGTTTCCACCTCGTATGCGTGGATGAAACTGGAGTGTCTGGGGTAAACCTCTGGCATGTTTTTATTTGAATTGGAGACATTTGCAGGCAAATATTGTGTGCTGATATGAATTATTGTCCGTGTGATTTTGAGCTATAAGTTATGTCATACTGAAGATAAATGATTAAATTCGTTCAAAGTGATTAATGATAAGTTATTAAATTCATCCAAATTTATCTTCATTCATTCTAGGGAAATATTCATGATTAGAATCTACCTAGCAAACATGAGATTTAAAGGTGACAAATCCAGTATGCTACAACAATATTTCTATTTACAGGGTATTGTCTGACACGATTTCTTTGTTCTATTCATGGAGATTAGCATCCCAGGCCACTGTGGAACTGTTCAACAAACTCTTACCTGGTGTATAGTGCTGGTGTATATAGTAAACAGAAATCATGAAAGCATGACTAATTCTTATTCACATGGCTGTTTTTGCATTGTTCAAACATGCTTCAAAGGACATCAGATCCACTGGACTCATGAGTATGTTGGTTGCCACAGAATCCATAACATTAATGACCCCAGTTTAAATGGCGATCTAGTTCATTGTTAACTAAACATAAATGTCTTGTGGTCATGATGGTATGGTTTCTATTTTTCACTTTCACAGGGTTTACACCTCTATTTTTTTTTTTCAACTTGATTTTTGTTTTATACCATACTCAAGAATATTTCGCCTATACGATGACGACGAGACTTATGTTGGGAGGAAACAGGCCAGAGCCCCGGGGGCAACCCACCTAGGTGATTTAATTACCCTATTTATTTAAGTCCATTTTCAGTCTTTGGATCCTGCTAGTGAATCCCTGTGCAAATTTAAAGTTTCTGAGACACTCAGCCTGTAATATAAAATGATAATTTCAACACACAAAAGCTGGTTGAAGGGTAAAAAAATACATAATCAGCTGTACTTTAGAATTAGGCATAATGATTCCTTTTATCTCAGGCTGGATTTATCCGTTATAGTTACCCTTGATGACACTGAATAACTATAAACATTGACAATTAACTGAATTATAGATTATGATATCACACTTACCACTGATATGGCCTTTAACTACTAAACTATTGCTGCTGTTCCATACCAGCCAAATCGTTCCATTCAATTCACCAGACTTCTCCTGATACTGAAACTAAACAACAAGACATTTGAAACATATTTTGTTATGAACCCCGTCTTTAAACATTGTATCTTTATTTCTTCCCAAGTCATTGACTGACCTCCACTTTCCCATTCCTTTACGTTATAGTCTGTGCTGTAACTCAGTCGAGTTTTCTCAAGGCTTTAGTGTTTATGAGTTCAGTGTCATTGTTCGTCGGGTAGACATTCTGGAAATATGTATCAGTGTTGTAAACATGTTTACAATCAAACCAATTCGAATTTCCTTTATACGTCAGTCTATAAAAATGAGCAACAGAGCTGTGAAGCTTGCAGTCAAAATAAGTCCACATATGAGCAGATTTACTTAAGTCCATTTAAGAGCAATCACATTTACTGTCATTCACTGTGAAGGATTTTCCTGGGTTTGGAGATATCGGCTTTCACGCCATTCGACATTCGTTATTTGTTCTCCATTTCCTGTACGCAGCAATTTGTGAGCTTGTGTTTTTCGCCATTTGCTATTTTTTGGAGATGTTATTTTGGAGCTTGTATCGCTCATTGTCTCTTTGAGCCATTCGGTACATTTCATTACAGTTTCCCTGAAAGTGACTTTGTGTATGTTTCCAAGGACAGCTCGGCATCACGGATGCTACTGTCAACCCGTCCACTTTTAGAAGTTACACATTCACAGGTAGATGAGGAATAAACCATTCATCAGACTATCATCTATAGATTGGGGAATTTATCTTAACTGTGGATTCTATAGTTGAGTTGATTTTACGCCTTTAGAAGCCAGAATATTTCATCCACATTTGGACACTGTTAAACACTATATATACATATATATATACATACATATATTTGTATATTATTTGTATCATTTGTCTATTTTGTTAAAATATATGTATTAAACTCATTCAAGCGTCTTTGTGTTTCTTTATTTCATCTTGTGTAAGGCCTATCGCTGACCTGAGAGTTAAACAAGCCAGTTGTTTCTAATCTTTACTCTCCGACAGTGGCACCCTTACAATATTAACTGACTTATAAATCACTGAGACCATTGTAAGGCATAAATATAACACAATGGATATTGGCAGCTTTTAGTAGCTCTTCTTATTTTGATACCATAATTGTATCTAAGGCAAAGCACAATGAGTCCGGATCTCAACATGATTTCAAAAGGGGCTTTTGGAGTGAAAATCAAGTCATTTTTCAATGCGGTTTACAGACTAATAATACAAAAAGATTGTGTTTGGGAATATTTACTGCGAAACTAAAGGCATGAATTATGAAATAAATTTACTGTCCTTCAAATGAAAACATATCTTGAAAAGTTTTGAACTTTTTCAAATTATGTACCATATTTAATGGAAATAAAGTCAACCCAAATGGTACTTAGGCCTGTCAGCTGGTGACAGACTTGATGAATATAAGAAAGATATAAACCAGCTCTTAGCCAGTTTAGCAACAGTGAAAAGCTGTAGCCTTCATTGTTGCCATGGAATCTGGGAAATGAATATTTTGCTACAGAAAATCCCATGACTTATACCTATCACAAAAGAAAAAAGTACAGTGTACTGAAATTTCTTACCAAGTGAGAGTTGCACTTTACTCTTGTGGTATTTTCAAACTCCGCAGACACAGATTTCACTTGTTCTTTCATATGAATCTCACAGTGGTAGGAGTTTTTTGTCTGAAAATATGATATATATGAAATATACAATCTTTCTTGTTTTTGAATGATGGATGCAGTGAAGTAGCTACCTTTGCAGCCTTCATTCTTTACTGCCCTTACAGAAACTGGCTACTGGTGGGCAAAGTTGCAGCAAGTTTGTGACGAACTATTACTGAACAAATATATGAAAGAACACCCAAAAATTTTGATACAACTAACTGCATTATGAAAATTTCTTTCAATACCGTTTTTCAGGGAGGCATAAAATAGACTCTTAGCAATACATTTCCATAACTGATGGAAACGGACAACCGATGGTAACGCTAAGGCAGGTAGGGGAATAGGGAAAGGGTAAGTTTGGGAAATTCCCCACTTCAGTACCAAGAATATTCGCTGCTTGCCTGCTGCACTGTTACACATCATTAACACATAGGCCTGATAAACATGGTGAATTGTGACCCATTCTTGTTCAGGTGAATATGCTGGCCAGTCCAGCACATCAACATTTTCAGCCTGAAGAATTGCTCTTCTTACAGCAGCAACATTTTGACGGGCATTGTCGTGCTGAAATGTTACACCATGGCACCGGACAAATTGGGCAACTACTGGGCGCCAGAGTAGTCTATGGGCTTGCAATTTCGCTTCTCTGAGGGAATTCCGAACCGAGCTCAAATCTGGTTATTATGCAGCCGACTGTTTCATTAGCTGTAACAGTGACGGGCATCAGACGGCCACGGAGGTGGAGGAGGTGAATATGGCGGTTCTGGTTGTAGGGTGTTACACATGGTCAGGTGACCTTTTGTACACCTGAGGGTAAGGAGTGCCAGGGAAGACCTTACAGATCACTGAATATACTGCAGATACGGCCAAGCTTGCCTGACGGTCAAATTAGCGAAATCAACAACTCTTGGGTTTTGGGGGACTGCTGGCCTACTGGTGTAAGGTTTTGCTCTTGGCCATCCCACTGTACTATATTCACGAAAATCAGAGCATTATCTTGTGAGCTATTGCAAAAACAATTGTGTTGCCTTTATATTTTCATGTATTGACTCACTCATTACCTCTTTAACACAGAATATGAAAGCAGAAAAAATTTTAATCAAGAAATATTACTACAAAACTTTAGTTTCCTTTCAATTTAAAAAAATCACTATTGTAGCAAAATTTATAAATACATGCACCCCAGTTTTTTTGGTTTTAACAGAAGTGTGTGCAAAATAAACATTTTTCAATCCAAGAGAACAACTCCAAAAGACAAAATATTGTCCAGATATTATTATGTCAAGAAAAATTATTAACTCCTGCCAAGACTAAAAATCTCCAAGACAAGATTTGACTTGATTTTATCTATCTTTTCCTACCTAAACTTGACATCACGTGGAATAGTCCAATGATTTCTTGACTTGTGTCTTATGTGTCTTGGACTAATTTCTGGATCATGGTACATGTACTTTAACTTGACAAATTTTTTACATCTTTACGTTTGTGTCTTGGAAGATAATTCACATTTTGAGATAAACTTTGTGTGTTTGGTACAGATTTTCATCTCTTCATTGAAAGAATGCTTAGTTTTGCAGGTAAATGTTTAAGTGTTACATTTTTAGCACATGAAGTATAATTCTGAGGATTTTGCGACAGAAGAGAACATGCACAATGTCACTTCTGATAGTATTAAACAAATGCATATTTTTTTTTTTAATTTGCTGTAATTTAAGTATTAAATAAATTTTAAGGTATAACCATGACATCCTCTAACAATGTAAACGGTCGTTTTCTTCATCAAATTATATAATAATCTGCTTAAACATGCAATCAAATAAGGATTATTACTTTTCTTAAAATGTTTTTGGAACTTTTGATCTTACTCAGCTGATGAACTACAGATTAAGTTTTGGTTTCCTATTGATGAATTTAATGACATCTGTACAGATCTTCAAACCTATTATCAATTATTAATGTTTATGTGAAAAACCTAACGTAAGACCATTCATGTTATGATATTAGATATTCAGAGTTCTTCTTTTGGTGCATTTGATCCGGCACATAACGTTAAATTGTAATCAACCTTCTATTCTTTTTAGTGTGATATTTCAGGGGTCAATAAAAAAAACCCTGTCTACCTGTCTGCTACAGGCAGTTTTTATCGGCGACAGGTCATAAAAAAATTCACGTCACAGCAACAGGTAGGCTCAATAAGTTTACAATTATGTTTAATTCATTATCCATGCATGTCTATGTTTGTGAAGTCTTTGCGTATATTTACTTGACGTTCCCATAATCTAAATATTGTCACACAACTTTGTTATTTACGATCCAAACAAATCAACACTGTTTAGTAGACAAGACTGTTGTCAATGAGAGAATCGTATTTACACTTTCAATTCTGAGACCGAAAGAAACCACAGCACCTCAGAACTAGAGAACAGTCAATGCAGAGCAGTGAATCAATCAAAAATTGAAGTGTCACACATTGCTCAGGAGTCTCTCACGATTGCATCTAGAGTCGGTGCAAGCTACTGGCCACCGTCATATAAATTAAATCTTTTTTTTTTTTTTTAAAAAGTCATTATTTATAGCCCTGTCCTCTTACTATCGCCCCAAAGTGTAAATCTTTAGGACTGCATTGCTAACTATTCTTGCTCGAGGACTTCACCTTGCATCACAGATGGACAAGGGAGCAACTCAAGATACACACATATAAATCTACTCCCGCACAGACTTTTCCAATGCTTTTCCTTGGTTGTTACCTTGAATGGGAAGCTCATGTACATGCACAAAAACAGGATGAACTCTAGCAAATAAGTATAGGCAGTGCAGAAGCCCGGGCCCAAATAATGAATAAAAGGGAAAATGCTGCTGAAACCACATATTCTTGTTACATGGTGGCTGATTTTGCTTTGCCATGTAGGTGACCATGTTGACAGAAAATGATTTTGCCCACCTGAAAATTATGTGTTCATAAAATGCGACAATGACCATCAGTACAGCTAGGACAAATTATAGACTTCCTAAAGGTCAGGCTAATGGAAACAGGTAGATATCTGTAGGTGACAGGTACAAAAAAACCCTACCTGTCTCTGACAGGCAGCTTTAAAGAGACCTTTCTACCCCTGTCTTTTCAATGGAGAAGATACTTTGACATGATAAGGCAACTACATGTAAAAGCAATTTGTTACATTGCCTGGGTAAGGAGAGTTTCATTGCAAATGGACAGAATTGACTTTGATAAACAAAGATATTATAAATAATACTACATGTTTACATTGCAGCTGTCACGTTGGTGACACATATTTGAGTTTAACTAGATATAAAATTTGATAATAACTTACCTTTGGCTCAGGAAAATGATTTCCATCAATACTAATACTCTCTCGTTTCTTGTTAGGGATTGCCTTCCTATACGGAGTTAACTGTGGACATTTTCCTCCATGATGCTAATAACGATAAAATCAAAATCATATATACTCAACAATGTAAGTGCCTTTTGATAGGTCTCCTAACTTCATGTCATGTTATTTACCTATTGACCCCACATTAATATTTCCTGCTGGGCACATTTACATAAGAAAATTTCACTTATTCAGGCAAATGACCTAAAGTTTGTCTGGAAGGTACGGCGATACCCTACTGAAAAAAACATAAGCTTGAACACCAAAAATAATATCTCATTACATTAACTTTGCCTTTAGATATACACTTTGTTAAACAAAATTATATTTCATTCACCATATATTAGTGCATCAGTGCACCTCACCAAGGGACCCACAAAACTCAATTGTGATGTAAAACTAAACACCTGAATCAACCGACTTACCTGAATTACAACATGGTCTCATAAATCAAAGTTAGACACTTAACTCTGGTTGTCTAACAAGATCTGTCAGTCTACAATCTCATGATCTATTTGAACTTAGATAGCATAATGTTGACTGAATTTAGTCTGTGATTTGGGCAGTTTGATTGCTCTATAAACTTATAGATAAAATTTGAATATCTGTAATATTTACCTTACTACTTGAAGCGAATTTGTCAGCACATAAAGTATGGTTGTAAGTACAGTGATTTCCATAGATGCACCAGACACAGGAAAACTTAGACACACAAGCTGTGCAGCTGAAATGGAAATAAACTACCCACACTTAGCCACAAAAAGTGATAGTAATTCAAATCATGCTCATTAATATGCAAATTTATGCAAGACATATAAAATGGTCAAAAGACAGAAGTATGAAAAACAACCACCTTGTGTGCAAGAAAAGTATGTATTTCCTTTCCATAAATTTAGAGAAATCATGATGACACAATGAAATAAGCGTAAGGGGTAAAAATGAGGATAATCCACTGATATTGCTGTCACAATATGACTCAATTCATTTAGTTCTTTGATTGATGTTTCACACATACGATAACGGACAGAATTGTAGGAGGAAGTAGAAGGAAACCAGACAGGGCCAGCAGGAAACTCACGACCATCTGCAGGTGCAATATAGCTTTTCATCAAGGTGATTATATCACATACAAGTAAGCCTCTAGTGGGCAGAACATTCAACCAAAAAGTACATAGAGGAAACAAAGACCCTTACGAATTTTTCTCTTGAGTGCAGTCCACAATGGTCAAGCTATTTTTCACAAACGGCTTTCTGGTTATACTTGATACCAAGGACAGTGCCACATTCCAGGAAACTGAAAGAAACGCATGATTTTAATTTTCGGCGAATTTTAGATGTAGCAAGGCTCACTGATACAAGCATCCATTCTTATCATACTGGCATGATTCATCCCTCATCAGATACAAGGATATGGCACTGTGATACCAGATTTGGTACTTCTGCTACTAACCTGAGTCTAACTGAAGTAGAGATAAAGGGTGTTCCACAGAATGATAATGGCATCTGTATGTAGGGCATGTTCTGTGTCGCAAATGTTATCAAAGCAGCCAGTTTACAGAGAAATGTACTTGTCTTCCTAAATAACGTTATCACTAATTGTATTGATATCAATCTTGGTGCAATGTCTGTTTCACACTGATTAAAGTGCTTTTGGTTCCATAAACCTATGTATGGTTTTCTTTATTTTACATCTGCAGGCAAATAGTACTACACTACTTGTTTGAGAAGTAAATGTAATCAGACTGACGTAATAGCTGCACTATCAATGTACAAATTCACTGTTTTAAGGTCTATCCCAAAAAGGGTACACTGTTCTTTCAGTATAACAAAATATATGGTGTTTGCTGTGGGATGGGATATCAGGAATTCGACAGTTCTCGACAAGTGAAATTCAACTTGGGCTTCGCCCAATTCTTCATATCCCATTTGACCACATTCAGTCAATGAATAATAGTCCATTGTTTTATGGCAGGGATAATTTTGTCATCCCTTAATGTTGTCAAAATAGGAAAAACTATAAATGTAATGAGATAAATGAAATTTACAGTAGAGCCTATCCTACAGCCTTAAATCCTCCTTCCTTTGTCGCCTGACAGTCAAAGTATGATACGCCAATGACTGGCCGACAGAGAGCAAATCTGCTCTTATCATTGCTGTATTATGGTGCCATGATTGGGGTATGATTTTATGACATAACTCCGTCTGCATAAAATTATAGTTCTCAGTTCAGGTCATGAGAGGAAAATGCCTTACAACGATAATAAACTATGATGAAGATGTGCGGACTTTCCGTGTATCATAGCCTGAGGATCCAGTCATCCAATCACCATCCACGTATCTTTGTGCCACAATAGGCATAGGATTTATGGTTAGGACCTGAACCGTTACATTCACTAACCTGGAACTCGGTCCTGTCAACTGTGCTGTCTTGAAAGTGCCAATGCTGTACGCAAAAAGAGGTGTCTCCTGATGTTAAAGTAATTCTGAATTCACATCACCTCATTATGTGGGAATAATAATGACAAATAACAAATGTAATCGACGCACCCACTTGAACACCATTAGAACTTCGCAAGCTGCCATTTTCAGGTGGACTCGGCTGCTCTTCCCATAATTAAGATCATCTTTTTCCTCAACGTAATTGATTATAGTTCATTTCTGTTCATTATTAACACACAATTAAAGTTAAGATTCCGAAACCATGTCAATTGCCCTTTAGATGGTGTACATCTCATTGGTTTCAATCAAATCATTC
Organism: Liolophura sinensis; assembly: GCF_032854445.1. NCBI lineage: Eukaryota > Metazoa > Mollusca > Polyplacophora > Chitonida > Chitonidae > Liolophura > Liolophura sinensis. The sequence goes on along the minus strand of NC_088301.1, from coordinate 46,408,716 downwards.
CATGAGCTTATCTTTTTCCTGATAATGCCGAGTGCAACCCACTCAAACTGGAAACCGCGTGTTAGCAAAGTTTGGTTTGTTGCTGATGTTAGAGATACATTTCTGTTCATTGTGACATTATAGTCTTCATTATTCACGAGTAACCAGGTGATATGAAGCATGAACTACTGAAACGAATTACAGAAACAGGGTTTTGTTGCATACAGCTTTGACATGCTGAGGACAGCATATGTGGAAGGACCGAGCTCCAGGTTACTAAATGGAAGAGTACAGATATGTAATCTTGAAAGCTAAACTGGAAAGAATGAAACAGATCACAGATCTAGGATCTGGCTGTACAGTATATACTGCCAGCCCCAATACATTGAATTTATTTATCAACACATAATGTATGGATAAATGGCTTCTAACAATGGAATGTAAATACTTAAACTTTTTGTTTCCTGATTTTGTAGCCTTTTCTTCAAATGGCTTCGAAAAGCTGATCTAGGCTCATTTTGAACCTGTCAAATGAGTTTCGGGGAACAGAGCTTGGGATCCCAAATGAGCAAAACACTTTTCAGACTTAGATTATGTAGCAAGGACACAAAAGAGTTCTCCTGTCGGTGGCAACAATGAAAAACTTCAGCTTAATACATAAGGTACTGAAATCACGAATTTGGTAATTTATGGTACCCAGTACACAGTGACTTGAGTCATTGTGCTATATATGCATAAAAAGCTTCAGGGCAATACATGCAGCACTAGTGGAGATACCACCCCTAACATTTCGTTTAATATTGATTCTAATACACAACAAACTAGTCGTGAATTTTGTAATTTATGGTGCCAGGATATTTAATATGCACACAGACCATCCACCTTGTGTTATTGTGCTCTACATGTGTGCAAACTCAATACAAGCAGTACATTTTATGTTACCATTCTCATTGGAAGAGGTGTATCTAGGACATCCTGATTCTAGTTACATTTTTTTTTTTTATTTTTAGTTTATGTCATGTTTTTACATAAGTGTCAGCATCCAATAAATGGGACAGCAATGTGAAACAAAATGTTATGCTAACTGGTTATTATGTCTCATCATCATAGTAAAATCCTCATAGAATGGGTAATAGGATACAACATTTTTAAAACTTCAGTTGATTTCATTAACTGGTAGGTTAAAACATTTAATACATTTCAATGAACAGGTCACAGGAATCTGGGGGTATGCAATGATACATAGTGACAGTAAACTGGAGATTTGTCCAAATCTCACTTTTTTAGTATAAAAATACTCAAGGACTACAGGATTATATGGCCACTGTAAGCTGTACTGAGTCATTAACAAATTTCAGTACACAGGCAGAAGTATGCTACTACAGTATATGCCTGACTTCAGGAGTCCTTAATCCACCAAGTCTGAAACGATGCTAGTCAAAGTTGGCAATGTTATACTGAAGAGTTATAAGGAATATTTTTGGGTGTTCTTGCAGGATCGGATTTATTTATTTGATTGGTATTTTATGCCGTACTCAAGAATATTTCATTTATACGACAGCGGCCAATATTATGGTGGGTGGAAACTGGGCAGAGCCCGGGGGAAACCCACGACCATTCGCAGGTTGCTGCAGACCTTCCCACGTATGACCGGAGAGGAAGCCAGCATGAGTTGGACTTGAACTCACATCGACCGCATTAGTGAGAGTCTACTGGGTCATTACGCTGCGCTAGCGCGCTAACCAACTGAGCCAGGGAGGCCCCCTGTGGAAAATGATGCTTGCACCGCAACTCAATGGACTGTTAACACAACATGTGTTAATCTGGTTGGTTTGTAAAGCATATTTGGGCAATTCAATAACATTGTAGCACACTCCTCTCTGTTTCTGTACTTTGCATTTCACATACTCCACAATATACTACATGTACATGACCAATCTAGGTATCACTGTCTTTTTCCCTTATACATACCTGATGTCTGACCAGTCAAATTCTCTGGAAATGGACAGGAGATAGTTTTACCAGATATGGTCCCGTGTACAGTTCTTCTATCAGGACTGAATTGACACTCATATAGTTCCCCAGACAGATTCTCTGGCATTGGTCTTACTGTTACTTTAAGCTGTAAAATACAAATAAGCATTCATAACAGTTTCTGGTCCTCATGAGAGGTAGAATACATAGATAATATTGCACAGTGAAGGTTGAATACCATAAATATTGTTCTAGTGAAAGGTAGAAATGATAACCCATTGATGCGAGAGAACAATATTTATGGTATTCAACCTTCACTGTGCAATATTCTATTTATTATTTATATCCTGACATTTTCTCTACATGTATATAAACGTGTATCAGTTTTTCTGTTGCATCCAGGTGCTCAATACTAATGCAATATAGGTGTTTATGAAGAAAATTGTAGAAGAAATGAAGAACTACATATTGCGCGAAAGTGCATGGCCTTGTGATGTGGTTCACCAGGATTTCACTGCAGACGTGAAATCCAAACGTGAATGCAGCAGACAGCATGTACAAAAGTAGTTCCATTAAAGTTAACTCTGGGTCATGGGTCAAGGTCTCCAGCAGTGTAATAGCAAAATGTAATAACAAAAGTGATATCTAACTAGTGAAGATATCATTTTTATCAGTGAAGGAAATACTGGGATTTCTGTAAATTGTACGTATCATACACATAAACTGCAATCCTAGCTAGTTGAAACTTTGCTGTTCTTTACATTGACACACCCGATGTCATGTGGACAACATATAGCATTTCATGAATATCTCACTGTGTAAGTTATGGTTCATTGAGGATTATTAACCCTGTTTAGTTTGCAAGTTGTTTGTGGTAGAAACCATTAAATATCAAGAAAATAAAATAAGCATGTTCAAGCTGATCAGAATGTTAGCTAGATACAATGTCCAATGTGAAGACTAGTGAAAGGAAAATAAATATTGCTCTCAGATAGTAGTGCTGGACTATATGTATAGCCATCAAGGACAGCAATTTTGGCATCTGCCTCCACACACTCTGCATAAATTGTACGCTGAATATTAAAACTGAGAACGAAAAACGAAGAAAAAAAAACGAAAGAAACTTAATGGATTTGTACCCTTGACTGTCAGGAATCAATTACCATGAGCTAGTACTGAAGACAAGCACAGAGATTAGGTGACTTTGATCTTAGGCTGATAGCAGAGAACCAAAGAATCAACAATACATTGTTGCAAAGTTGTTGCCCGAGAACAAAAGACAAAGAATACATGGTTGCAAAGTTGATGCTTGTTCCCATGGTAAACTGCACAGACAAGTTTCATGCTGTCTTGCATAAAGCTTGCGTGCTAAATTTGGAGAAACCTTATTAATATAAAAACTCTAGACCCTAGACTATCAGGCATCGTTTACAATGAGCATAGTACTGAAGACTTGAGCAGAGATTACGGGTCATGACTTGGGACTCGGAAAGGGTATCTCAGGATTCACTGCATTAATTGTGGTTCTTAATGACTGGGAGCTGCGGACGAGCATTGGCAGTGGTCAGGGGATTACATGGACAGTCCCCAAATGTAATCACACTTCATTGAGCAGTTAGTCTATGCTTCTGCCACCAACAGTTCATATTTTCCTCAGTTTTAATCATAATGAATTTAGTACATAAAGGTTTACTTCACAAAAGGTGCACTTTGATTGTTTTATGATTGCCATTTTATGATGAAAGGGAATTCAGGAGAAAACTCCCTGGAGATTGATAAGCAAGAGCATGAATACCCAGTATCTTTGCACACGTGGAGTGGCACGTCAAATATCCCGTTGTTAATATGCATGCTGAGCTCTTCATGTCCAAAGCTATAATAGAACTTAGCACCCCCGCAAATCCTTACTTGCCAATTACCAAATTGCATTTCAAGCGACAACTCACAATTACAGGGCTCAAAATCTCCATGTGTCTATTCCTTAATATTCGTTGATGGTTTGCCAATTAAAGGCAAAAATATAGTCTTACCGGTCGCTGGTGACACCAGAGCATATTTACATACTGGTAATCATAAAACATGCATTTTACATGTAGCCAGTCAGTGTTGTGTGAACTTCTAATATGTCAACAACACAAACAAATCCTGTCTGACTCCTGATATGCCGGACTTCCACACTGTGCTACCAGAAAGGGGTCAAAGTTAATCGTGGTTGTTTTCTGAAACTGTGCTTCTGCGTTTAATAAGCAGGGGGTCTCAATTTCAAAACGCGGGAAAACTAACTCTTCTGCAATAGGAGGACACTTCCGAATGTAAAGATACAAAACATGCATGTAGACTGACATGCTGAATTGGAATTACATGGACATGGGAAGCTGAGGACAGATATTTCTCAGTGAAATTTGTTTTAAGCTGAAATACATTTGCACACATATTTGTTGCATAATGAGGGCTCTCAGCAGACAACCGTTCACCAGATAACGGTGCGAGATTAAATCCATTTTTGCCTAACCCGAATAATCGGTTTGTCTGCAATATACATTGTGTATTTTTTTTGGCGTGGTCATGCTTTGAGACAATGTTTGGAATTTAAAGATTTGTAATAGTCTTGATACTTTCTTTCATTTCATTCATGGGGCTAATAACTCTCTTCTGTCATCTTGCTGCCAAATCAGACTGTGCGAAAGTAAATGATAGTAAATCACGTGAAAATTTGGGTCATTTACCACAGGTGGCTCTGATCATCTGCTGATAACAGAGAACAAAAGGCAGAAACATTACATTGTTGCGAAGATGATGCCCGTCCTCACAGTGAGCTGCAGTGACAAGGTTAATGCAGTCTTACATAAAGTTTGCACGTTAAAATTTTGGCCAATTACAGTCACAGTGCAATTTGTATATCAAACAATAATTTTTTGGAATCTTTGTAGGGCCATCCACTTAGAAACCGCTAGCGAAAATTTAGCTTCAGCTGTTGTGGAGAAGAAGATTTTTTAAGCTTATCAATAAAATTCAAACTGGCCAATAAATCGGATGTTACTGGCCAAACATCACAAAACATCATAAGTTACTTCATACATTTATCATTAAAACTCGAAAGTTTGGTTTTTCTACTTTTACCAGAATAATAACATGAACGACTAAGAAGTGTCCCGCTAGGATAGCATGGACCCCTAATAAGGCTCCATTTTATTTTGTTTTAGTTTCTGCTAGTTGTGGTGAGGAAAATTGTTGCCTTAAAAAAAAAAAAATCATACCGTAGTTTCCCGGAGTTGCTGAAAGTTCACCTGCAAAGGATAAATACTCAGTGACAGGCATTCCTGTTCCCCAACAGCAGACAACCAGTGGTTTCGGTAATCTTTATATCGACAATCATCTGCCCTGGTACATCTATAATCAGACAATTAGCACAAGCTTAGTCAAGGTCAGTTTACCATTAAACAGGTATAAAGGTCAGTTGTCTATGTCCGAATAGCCAACAAACGTTGTTTGAAACTGCACTAACAATCTATTATAAGACAAGGCCATATAAACATGCATGCTTTGTCCACTCTGCACCATTGCTAACTATATATATATATATATATTCCCACAAAGTAAAATCCCAAGCTTGCAATGTTTTGATATAATCTAGGGCTTGAAAGAAGACAGTCCTTAACAAGCTATCCCATATAATTTAAATCTGAAGCTACAGCTGTCTTGTCAAGTCAACACAGAGAGGAGTCAAACACATTATAGATGATATTTCAAACACATATCTTGTGTCTTGGGTATCTTGTGTCTGGCCAGATATGTTCAAATGTGCAAGTTATATGACACCTGAAACAGGTTTCCACAGGTGTGGAAATTGATACCTTTGAAATAGCCACATCAACATCAACTGATTTACCACAATTTTTAAACAATGTATTATTAGTGGAAGCCTGCTATATACTTGAGTTCAATGAGTGTACAAAAGATCGAATTGCATTACGCAATGCCCATTCTTACTGTCACCATTTTAAATTCCAACAAGAAAAGTTGTTATAAATTATGAGATTTAACTGGTAAACGGGTAAATTCTTTCTTTATGGAAATAATGTTTTCAAACGCATGTGACATAGGAACTATTTCTAGTGTAGCCGAGTATGTAAAATGAATAGGATTTTAGAATATGTAAGAAAATTGTTGGCTGCAAAAAATTGTAAAGCATAAAGGCTTACAAGAGGCAACATACATATGGTGAAAACAGTATACAGCCAAGAATTCAACCTCTTCTTGGACAGATCTTAAGGGAACTTATTCAATTGGGAAGCTGAAACAGGGAGTACATATTCATTAATAATCTCCTTCTCTTAGCAGACGGGGGCCTCTGTAGCCAAAGTGGTTAAAACGCAAGCACAGTGCAATGACCCAAGAGCATCACAGAGTGCGGTCTCTGTGAGTTCAAGTCTAACACATGCTGGAAGGTCTTCCAGCAACCTGCTGATGGTCACGGGATTCCCCCCAGGCACTACCCAGTTTCCTCCCACCAAAATGCTGTCCGTAAGTGAAATATTAGTACGGCATAAAACACCAATAAATTAAATAAATCAATTTCAACAAACAGCAGATGAAATACAAACACTGAAATACTCACCTCTGCTCCAGCACACACCAACCACAGAATGGGTCTTTACTTTTCAGACAACTTCCACAGTTCTCGAGTGCAGAGCAGTTCTGTACTGGAAATCTCACTACCTGTAATCAGAAAGTCTGATATATTCTGCATGTAACTGGTGATAACCACAAATTTAAAAGCAACACATGGATTTATGTTTAGAAATATTCAATTTATATTCACAAACATGGATACTGATTACAGCCTGTATTATTCAGAAATATGCAAAATTCACAATTTTGGTAAACTGAACACTTTGAATTCCGTCTATTTTCACAAACACTGCTATGGAAATTTCCATATTAACCAATAGGGACTCTCACTTGCGTGACTAGATGTAGTTAAACAGAAATTTAAAGCCTACCTTGGGTAGATTTGCCATTCAAATTGTCTATAATAATATTAATAATAATAATAATAATATTAATAATAGTGAAGTATTGACCTTCCTGAGGCCCTACATTCACTCGCACATCCGCTCGGCAGTCACACAGGTTATTTACAAAAAAAAAAATTTTTTTACACAAGGCATTAATCAGTTCAATACTTCGTAGATATACATATCTACAGTTCAATTACAACCATGAGTCAATTATTGACCATAATGCTCATAATTTTTGTGTCTTAAAATAAATATCAGTATATAGATTTACATGTAGCTGTCACTTAAACAAGTTTTCCCCACCAATTATCACCTCTGTACCTACATGTATGTATACATGCACACAAAAATAAGACAGTAAATATGCAAAAAAATTGAATCCACTACAAGTCATGGGTTTTCCCTGGGCATTGCAAGGTTTCCTTCCACCATAATGCTGAATGTCATTGTTATGTACATGTGAAATATTCATGATTACGGCGTAAAACAACCCCATCAAATAAATAAATATATCAATAGTCATACTCTATACAGAGCACATTTAGAAAACAGCAATCTGGTTCATAACCACTGTATTCACCCATCAAAATGTAAACACACATGCCTGACAACTGTAGCTTGGACACAATATCATACACATTTATACATGTATGGTAGAAAAGAAATAGCAAATCTGGTTAATATCAACCGATGAAATGCAAATCATTGCTTTCTATAAAAAAAAATCAATAGTAGATTAAAACTGTACATGCAAAAAATATTTATTTATTTCATTGATGTTTTACGCCGTACTCATGAACATTTCACTGACAGCGGCCAGCATTATTGTGGGAGGAAACCGGGCAGAGGCCCGCAGGAAACCCACAACCATCCGCAGGTTGCCAGAGAGGAAGCCAGCGTGAGCTGGACTTGAACTCACAGTGACTACTTTGGTGAGAGGCTCCTGGGTCATACAAAAAAAAAAAAAAAAATAGGGCCACACTGAATTATCTCCTTTGACATCACTATCCCATTTAAAAGGTGTATTTCTACGAGTCGCTAGGTGAGATCTCAGAGAATGGCTTATGGCATGTCTCCGAGTAAACCCAGCACATAAAAGCTAGATGAAGACCATGTTATGTATTTTTTTTTTCCAAATTCATTTTGAAGTAATCTAAACATCCTGGCCCTAATTAAACACAACAGACAGTTTCAGCTAATTCTGTCATGTATAGATATTCAACCCAAGCTGAAAACATCCTCTTCATTTTAGATCTCAACATTTCTGTGACTCTCAAAGGCTGATATGTTTTTTTTCTACATTTGTCATTGTTATGACATAACCTACATACTGCATGTTTCAATGGATGGAGTCCCACTTCTAGCAGTTTCACACCTCTAAAACTAATCTCACTTTATGTCATTGTCACTGTCATGTAACAAGGGAGGTAATTCAGAGAAGGCCTATTGGAGAAGGACAGAATCCCTTTGGCATGATAGTGGGTAAATAATACTACTGAGCAATGCACTTAAAACCCCTCGACCTTAAGGACATGCTACTAGAATTTTCGCCCTTGTACAAGTTTGGTAAACAGGGTTTTTCCAACTAAGACCATCAGCAGCGGAATATCCCCCATGTCTCATTATGCTTTACATGGATGTAAAACTTCAATGCATCCTGTACTTTTTGAGGTACCACACCTAACATTTTGTTTAACTTTGATTCTAATACAAAAATACACTACGTCAGAATTTGGTAATTTACAGCATTTAATATGCACACATCGTATACCGTAATGTTATTGTGCTCAACATGTGTGCACAGCCTGAGTTCAATACAAGCAGTACTTTTTGAGATACCACCCCAAACAAATCAATGTTAACACGATACACTAAGTTTGAAATTCAATAAATTACCAAATTTAATAAGCATACACCAAAGCAAAATATCTCCGTTGTGTTATTGTGCTCTACATGTGTGTCAACCCTGATCTCAATAC